>NW_026290602.1:115000-145000 GCF_023373465.1 Oncorhynchus keta
TGTTGTCCTTATTCTCTGTTGTCCTTATTCTCTGTTGTCCTTAATCTCTGTTGTCCTTAATCTCTGTTGTCCTTATTCTCTGTTGTCCTTAATCTCTGTTGTCCTTATTCTCTGTTGTCCTTATTCTCTGTTGTCCTTATTCTCTGTTGTCCTTATTCTCTGTTGTCCTTATTCTCTGTTGTCCTTATTCTCTGTTGTCCTTATTCTCTGTTGTCCTTATTCTCTGTTGTCCTTAATCTCTGTTGTCCTTAATCTCTGTTGTCCTTATTCTATGTTGTCCTTATTCTCTGTTGTCCTTAATCTCTGTTGTCCTTATTCTCTGTTGTCCTTATTCTCTGTTGTCCTTATTCTATGTTGTCCTTAATCTCTGTTGTCCTTATTCTCTGTTGTCCTTATTCTATGTTGTCCTTATTCTATGTTGTCCTTATTCTCTGTTGTCCTTATTCTATGTTGTCCTTATTCTATGTTGTCCTTATTCTATGTTGTCCTTATTCTCTGTTGTCCTTAATCTATGTTGTCCTTATTCTCTGTTGTCCTTATTCTCTGTTGTCCTTAATCTCTGTTGTCCTTAATCTATGTTGTCCTTATTCTCTGTTGTCCTTAATCTATGTTGTCCTTATTCTCTGTTGTCCTTATTCTCTGTTGTCCTTAATCTCTGTTGTCCTTATTCTATGTTGTCCTTATTCTATGTTGTCCTTATTCTCTGTTGTCCTTAATCTATGTTGTCCTTATTCTCTGTTGTCCTTAATCTATGTTGTCCTTATTCTCTGTTGTCCTTAATCTATGTTGTCCTTATTCTCTGTTGTCCTTAATCTATGTTGTCCTTATTCTCTGTTGTCCTTAATCTATGTTGTCCTTATTCTATGTTGTCCTTATTCTCTGTTGTCCTTAATCTCTGTTGTCCTTATTCTCTGTTGTCCTTAATCTCTGTTGTCCTTAATCTATGTTGTCCTTATTCTCTGTTGTCCTTAATCTATGTTGTCCTTATTCTATGTTGTCCTTATTCTCTGTTGTCCTTAATCTATGTTGTCCTTAATCTCTGTTGTCCTTAATCTATGTTGTCCTTAATCTCTGTTGTCCTTATTCTCTGTTGTCCTTATTCTATGTTGTCCTTATTCTATGTTGTCCTTATTCTCTGTTGTCCTTAATCTATGTTGTCCTTATTCTATGTTGTCCTTATTCTATGTTGTCCTTATTCTATGTTGTCCTTAATCTCTGTTGTCCTTATTCTATGTTGTCCTTATTCTATGTTGTCCCTCTCTGGAGGCCCACTGGTATTAACATTACAGCTGAAGGCTTTCTTGTCTGCTATCTGTCTGACCGACGTTGAGAAACCCTGGACGACTCTGCTGGTGTGTGTCAGCATTCAAATGAGACATGCAGCATCATCATTAGTGGGAGTCACAGAGGTGAAGTGGGAATGTGTTTGTTTGTTTGTGTGTCAGTTTGCTGGTCAGTGAAATGTGAGTATGTGTGTGTCTGAGTGGGAAGATGGCAGTGTGGACGAACCGCTCGATACCAAACAGGAAAAGGAAACTAAAGTAAGAGTAGAGTTGGTGTGTGTGTCTGAGTGGGAAGATGGCAGTGTGGACGAACCGCTCGATAGCAAACAGGAAAAGGAAACTAAAGTAAGAGTAGAGTTGGTGTGTGTGTCTGAGTGTCTAGACCTGATTGCTACGCTGCACAACTCTCCTTTTTTAGATTCTCATCTGACACACAGCAGGGTTCCTCTCTCTTTCTCTTTCCCACTTTCTGTCCCTCTCTGATTCTTTCTTTCTCCCCCTCTCTCCTTCTCTTCTATCATGTCCTATTGGACAGTGTGTGTACATGCGTGTGTGTGAAGACTACTTCTTCTCTAAGCTGAGAAACTGAGATATAATTTCTCTAAACAAGGTTCTGGGCGTACTGCCAAATTGCAGATACTGATAGTGAGGATTCATTCAGTCAGTCACTTGCATGAACATAGAAATGGGTTATTAGAAAAACACAAAAACAAAAATGTCCACCTTAGCCTCCTAACCTCCTAACCCCCTAGCCTCCTAACCTCCTAACCCCCTAGCCTCCTAACCTCCTAACTCCCTAGCCTCCTAACCCCCTAGCCTTCTAGCCTTCTAACCCCCTAGTCTTCTAGCCTCCTAGATCCATAACCTCCTAGCCTCCTAACCCCCTAGCCTCCCAACACTAGCCTCCTAACCCCCTAGCCTCCCAACACTCTATCCTCTCAACACTCTAGCCTCCCAACACTCTAGCCTCCCAACACTCTATCCTCTGAACACTCTATCCTCTGAACACTCTAGCCTCCTAACCTCCTAGCCTCCTAGACCCCTAGCCTCCCAACACTCTAGCCTCCCAATACTCTATCCTCTCAACACTCTAGCCTCCTAACCTCCTAGCCTCCTAGACCCCTAGCCTCTCAACACTCTAGCCTCCTAACCTCCTAGACCCCTAGCCGTTCCACTTGATCTATTCCTGATTAGTCAACTAATCCCCAAGCCATTGACTTGTTGAATCAGGTGCTTTAGTTCAGGGAGTGTATTCATAAAGTGTCTTTGAATAGGAGCAGGACTCTAAAGTACAACCAATATTTTGCTATGCAACCAGCAGTTTAACAATGGGAGCACTGTGCAACTATGAACAAAACTCTCCCAGATAATGATTGTTGTAATGATAAGGCTTGGCTGTAGCGTTGTTTCAGAGTGCCCTAGAGAAACAAGTGAGTGCAGATCCGTTAGCATCCTGGTTCCACCATTACTACAGTGAAAACGTCTTGCTTCTATCCCAACCAGGTCAAATGATCTGACCCATATTACCAGCACAACATCTGTATCTTCTATAGAGGATCGCCGGGACCGCAGAACATCTGTATCTTCTATAGAGGATCGCCGGGACCGCAGAACATCTGTATCTTCTATAGAGGATCGCCGGGACCGCAGAACATCTGTATCTTCTATAGAGGATCGCTGGGACCGCAGAACATCTGTATCTTCTATAGAGGATCGCCGGGACCGCAGAACATCTGTATCTTCTATAGAGGATCGCCGGGACCGCAGAACATCTGTATCTTCTATAGAGGATCGCCGAGACCGTACAACATCTGTATCTTCTATAGAGGATCGCTGTGACCGCACAACATCTGTATCTTCTATAGAGGATCGCTGTGACCGCACAACATCTGTATCTTCTATAGAGGATCGCCGGGACCGCACAACATCTGTATCTTCTATAGAGGATCGCCGGGACCGCAGAACATCTGTATCTTCTATAGAGGATCGCTGTGGCCGCACAACATCTGTATCTTCTATAGAGGATCGTATCTTCTATAGGGACCGCAGAACATCTGTATCTTCTATAGAGGATCGCCGGGACCGCAGAACATCTGTATCTTCTATAGAGGATCGCCGGGACCGCAGAACATCTGTATCTTCTATAGAGGATCGCTGTGACCGCACAACATCTGTATCTTCTATAGAGGATCGCCGGGACCGGACCGCAGAACATCTGTATCTTCTATAGAGGATCGCCGGGACCGCAGAACATCTGTATCTTCTATAGAGGATCGCGGGACCGCACAACATCTGTATCTTCTATAGTATCTTCTATAGCAGGATCACAACATCTGCCGGGACCGCAGAACATCTGTATCTTCTATAGAGGATCGCTGTGACCGCACAACATCTGTATCTTCTATAGAGGATCGCCGGGACCGCACAACATCTGTATCTTCTATAGAGGATCGCCGGGACCGCACAACATCTGTATCTTCTATAGAGGATCGCCGGGACCGCACAACATCTGTATCTTCTATAGAGGACCGCAGAACATCTGTATCTTCTATAGAGGATCGCCGGGACCGCAGAACATCTGTATCTTCTATAGAGGATCGCTGTGACCGCACAACATCTGTATCTTCTATAGAGGATCGCCGGGACCGCACAACATCTGTATCTTCTATAGAGGATCGCTGTGACCGCACAACATCTGTATCTTCTATAGAGGATCTGTATCTTCTATAGAGGACGGGACCGCAGAACATCTGTATCTTCTATAGAGGATCGCCGGGACCGCAGAACATCTGTATCTTCTATAGAGGATCTGTATCTTCTATAGAGGGGACCGCACAACATCTGTATCTTCTATAGAGGATCGCCGGGACCGCAGAACATCTGTATCTTCTATAGAGGATCGCTGTGACCGCACAACATCTGTATCTTCTATAGAGGATCGCTGTGGCCGCACAACATCTGTATCTTCTATAGAGGATCGCCGGGACCGCACAACATCTGTATCTTCTATAGAGGATCGCCGGGACCGCAGAACATCTGTATCTTCTATAGAGGATCGCCGGGACCGCAGAACATCTGTATCTTCTATAGAGGATCGCCGGGACCGCACAACATCTGTATCTTCTATAGAGGATCGCTGTGACCGCACAACATCTGTATCTTCTATAGAGGATCGCCGGGACCGCACAACATCTGTATCTTCTATAGAGGATCGCCGGGACCGCAGAACATCTGTATCTTCTATAGAGGATCGCCGGGACCGCACAACATCATCTGTGACCGCACAACATCTTCTATAGCGGATCGCCGGGACCGCAGAACATCTGTATCTTCTATAGAGGATCGCTGTGACCGCACAACATCTGTATCTTCTATAGCGGAGCGGGGATCTGTATCTTCCGGGACCGCACAACATCTGTATCTTCTATAGAGGATCGCCGGGACCGCACAACATCTGTATCTTCTATAGAGGATCGCCGAGACAGCACAACATCTGTATCTTCTATAGAGGATCGCGGGACCGCACAACATCTGTATCTTCTATAGCGGATCGCAGAACATCTGGGACCGCAGAACATCTGTATCTTCTATAGCGGATCGCCGGGACCGCAGAACATCTGTATCTTCTATAGAGGATCGAACCGAGACCGCACAACATCTGTATCTTCTATAATGGATCGCCGGGACCGCAGAACATCTGTATCTTCTATAGAGAACATCTGTATCTTCTATAGAGGTGGGACCGCACAACATCTGTATCTTCTATAGAACATCTGTATCTTCTGATTTGACCGCACAACATCTGTATCTTCTATAGAGGATCGTGTGAGACAGTACAACATCTGTATCTTCTATAGAGGATCGTGTGGGACCGCACAACATCTGTATCTTCTATGTGGACCGCAGAACATCTGTATCTTCTATAGCGGATCGTGTGGGACCGCAGAACATCTGTATCTTCTCTATCTGTGTTTGTAGAGGATCGCCGAGACAGTACAACATCTGTATCTTCTATAGAGGATCGCTGGGACCGCACAACATCTGTATCTTCTATAGAGTGATCGCTCCAGAACATCTGTATCTTCTTACTTTCTCCCCTCTGCATGAACATCTGTATCTTCTATAGAGGATACAACATCTGTATCTTCTATAGAGGACCGCAGAACATCTGTATCTTCTATAGAGGATCGCCGGGACCTGACATGAACATCTGTATCTTCTATAGAGGACTGGACCGCATGAACATCTGTATCTTCTATAGAGGATCGCCGGGACCGCAGAACATCTGTATCTTCTATAGCGGATCGCCGGGACCGCACAACATCTGTATCTTCTATAGCGGATCTTTAATTGAACCATTGACGTGCTCCAGGGGATTCCTTTAGAATGTCATCTACCAAACCACCTGTCCTCTGATCTGTCTGTTTCTTCCTCAACCAGCTGATTGATACATGTCATATTGTGCGTGTGGAAGCATCTTCAAACAGTTCTCAATTTTTCCTGCGTTCGTAGGTTGCATCATCTGCTGCATTTGTCTGTGTATCTCCTCTGTGTATGTGTGTGTGTGTGTGTGTGTGCGTGTGTGTGTGTGTGTGTGTGTTTCTCCTATGTGTGTGTGTGTTTCTCCTCTGTGTGTGTGTGTATGTGTGTGTGTGTGTTTCTCCTCTGTGTATGTGTGTGTGTGTTTCTCCTCTGTGTGTGTGTGTTTCTCCTCTGTGTATCTCCTCTCTGTGTGTATGTGTGTGTGTGTTTCTCCTCTGTGTGTGTGTGTTTCTCCTCTGTGTGTGTGTGTGTGTGTGTGTATCTCCTCTCTATCTGTGTGTGTTTGTGTGTGTATCTACTGCTTTGTTTCATTTCGTCACACTAACTTTTCTGTTCTTTCATCTCCTTCTTTCAGATTGAACTGTGCTGCGTCGCTCCAGGCTCTGTTAGTTACTGATTTACTTTCTCCCCTCTGACTAATGAGACCATGTTCCTCTCCATTTCTCCCCTCTGACTAATGAGACCATGTTCCTCTCCATGTTCCTCTCCATTTCTCCCCTCTGACTAATGAGACCATGTTCCTCTCCATTTCTCCCCTCTGACTAATGAGACCATGTACCTCTCCATTTCTCCCCTCTGACTAATGAGACCATGTACCTCTCCATTTCTCCCCTCTAACTAATGAGACCATGTACCTCTCCATTTCTCCCCTCTGACTAATGAGATCATGTTCCTCTCCATTTCTCCCCTCTGACTAATGAGACCATGTACCTCTCCATTTCTCCCCTCTGACTAATGAGACCATGTTCCTCTCCATTTCTCCCCTCTGACTAATGAGACCATGTTCCTCTCCATTTCTCCCCTCTGACTAATGAGACCATGTACCTCTCCATTTCTCCCCTCTAACTAATGAGACCATGTACCTCTCCATTTCTCCCCTCTGACTAATGAGACCATGTTCCTCTCCATTTCTCCCCTCTGACTAATGAGACCATGTACCTCTCCATTTCTCCCCTCTGACTAATGAGACCATGTTCCTCTCCATTTCTCCCCTCTGACTAATGAGACCATGTTCCTCTCCATTTCTCCCCTCTGACTAATGAGATCATGTTCCTCTCCATTTCTCCCCTCTGACTAATGAGACCATGTTCCTCTCCATTTCTCCCCTCTGACTAATGAGACCATGTTCCTCTCCATTTCTCCCCTCTGACTAATGAGACCATGTACCTCTCCATGTTCCTCTCCATTTCTCCCCTCTGACTAATGAGACCATGTTCCTCTCCATTTCTCCCCTCTGACTAATGAGACCATGTTCCTCTCCATGTTCCTCTCCATTTCTCCCCTCTGACTAATGAGATCATGTTCCTCTCCATTTCTCCCCTCTGACTAATGAGACCATGTTCCTCTCCATTTCTCCCCTCTGACTAATGAGACCATGTTCCTCTCCATTTCTCCCCTCTGACTAATGAGACCATGTTCCTCTCCATTTCTCCCCTCTGACTAATGAGACCATGTACCTCTCCATGTTCCTCTCCATTTCTCCCCTCTGACTAATGAGACCATGTTCCTCTCCATTTCTCCCCTCTGACTAATGAGACCATGTTCCTCTCCATGTTCCTCTCCATTTCTCCCCTCTGACTAATGAGACCATGTTCCTCTCCATTTCTCCCCTCTGACTAATGAGACCATGTTCCTCTCCATTTCTCCCCTCTGACTAATGAGACCATGTTCCTCTCCATGTTCCTCTCCATTTCTCCCCTCTGACTAATGAGACCATGTTCCTCTCCATTTCTCCCCTCTGACTAATGAGACCATGTACCTCTCCATTTCTCCCCTCTGACTAATGAGACCATGTACCTCTCCATTTCTCCTCTCTGACTAATGAGACCATGTTCCTCTCCATGTTCCTCTCCATTTCTCCCCTCTGACTAATGAGACCATGTTCCTCTCCATGTTCCTCTCCATTTCTCCCCTCTGACTAATGAGACCATGTTCCTCTCCATTTCTCCCCTCTGACTAATGAGACCATGTTCCTCTCCATGTTCCTCTCCATTTCTCCTCTCTGACTAATGAGACCATGTTCCTCTCCTTTTCTCCCCTCTGACTAATGAGACCATGTTCCTCTCCATGTTCCTCTCCATTTCTCCCCTCTGACTAATGAGATCATGTTCCTCTCCATTTCTCCCCTCTGACTAATGAGACCATGTTCCTCTCCATTTCTCCTCTCTGACTAATGAGACCATGTTCCTCTCCATGTTCCTCTCCATTTCTCCCCTCTGACTAATGAGACCATGTTCCTCTCCATGTTCCTCTCCATTTCTCCCCTCTGACTAATGAGATCATGTTCCTCTCCATTTCTCCCCTCTGGGTAATGAGACCATGTTCCTCTCCATTTCTCCCCTCTGCACTTTGGAGCTTTCATCATATTATTATGGAAAGTGGGATTAATGAGAGGGAGAGAAAATGAAAAGGTGAAACGTACTGTATGATGTCTTTCACCCACAGATACAACTCACACACTGCATTGTGGAGGTGTGTGTGTGTGTGTGTGTGTGTGTCTGTTTGTGTGTGTCTGTTTGTGTGTGTATGTGTCCGTGGGTGTGTTTATAAAAGTAGCTGTCATGTCAGCCAGTTCTGCCACCTTTATCCCCCCTGTATCAGGTTGACTGCTTTCTCTGTGAGGACTGTATGTACAGCGTGCAGCAAAATGATATTTTTTCTGAAACCATATCTACCCTGTTCTCATTTCCTCCCTACCTCCTGTTGAGATGTGTGTGTGTGTGTGTGTGTGTGTGTGTGTGTGTGTGTGTGTGTGTGTGTGTGTGTGTGTGTGTGTGTGTGTGTGTGTGTGTGTGTGTGTGTGTGTGTGTGTGTGTGTGTGATGGAGAGAAAGTGAGAATGAAGACGAAAGCAAGGAAGAGGGTATGTACAGTGTGTGTGTGTATGTCAGTGTCTATGTGTCTGTTTGTGTCCCTCTCTCCCTCTCTCCCTCTCTCACTCCCTCCTTCCCTCCCCCTCTCTCTCTCCCTCCTTCCCTCCCTCCCCTCTCTCTCTCCCTCTCTCCCTCTCTCCCTTCCCCCTCCCCCTCTCTCTCTCCCTCCTTCCCTCCCCCCCCTCTCTCTCTCCCTCCCTCCCTCTCTCTGTGTAGTTGCAGCAGTAAAACAGTTGTTGTGTGAATCATATAGCACCTTGTCATCAGCTCTATACTATGTGGATAATGTATAGTTTCAGCACTGTGTTATAAGTACTACTTAGAGACGACTGGTGATTTACTTGACTTCATCACAGTCTCTAGATAGATGGAGATGCTAAATGTATTCACACTATGACAGATACAGCTTATTTTTCTCCTCTATTTTCTCTGTGCTGTCATGCTTCATTCCTAGCCTGCCAGTATCACAAAGGACAAGAACTACGTTTTGTTGAGGTACGCTGTCTGACTGTGTATAAAGACTTGGTATAATAGGTCTGTTACTGGGGTTATGAGACTTGTTACAATACTGTAGGTCTGTTACTGGGGTTATGAGACTTGTTACTGTAGGTCTGTTACTGGGGTTATGAGACTTGTTACTGTAGGTCTGTTACTGGGGTTATGAGACTTGGTACAATACTGTAGGTCTGTTACTGGGGTTATGAGACTTGGTACAATACTGTAGGTCTGTTACTGGGGTTATGAGACTTGGTACAATACTGTAGGTCTGTTACTGGGGTTATGAGACTTGGTACAATACTGTAGGTCTGTTACTGGGGTTTTGAGACTTGGTACAATACTGTAGGTCTGTTACTGGGGTTATGAGACTTGTTACTGTAGGTCTGTTACTGGGGTTATGAGACTTGTTACTGTAGGTCTGTTACTGGGGTTATGAGACTTGGTACAATACTGTAGGTCTTGGTACTGGGGTTATGAGACTTGGTACAATACTGTAGGTCTGTTACTGGGGTTATGAGACTTGTTACTGTAGGTCTGTTACTGGGGTTATGAGACTTGGTACAATACTGTAGGTCTGTTACTGGGGTTATGAGACTTGGTACAATACTGTAGGTCTGTTACTGGGGTTATGAGACTTGGTACAATACTGTAGGTATGTTACTGGGGTTATGAGACTTGTTACTGTAGGCCTGTTACTGGGGTTATGAGACTTGGTACAATACTGTAGGTCTGTTACTGGGGTTATGAGACTTGGTACAATACTGTAGGTCTGTTACTGGGGTTATGAGACTTGGTACAATACTGTAGGTCTGTTACTGGGGTTATGAGACTTGTTACTGTAGGTCTGGTACTGGGGTTATGAGACTTGTTACAATACTGTAGGTCTGTTACTGGGGTTATGAGACTTGTTACTGTAGGTCTGTTACTGGGGTTATGAGACTTGTTACAATACTGTAGGTCTGTTACTGGGGTTATGAGACTTGGTACAATACTGTAGGTCTGTTACTGGGGTTATGAGACTTGGTACAATACTGTAGGTCTGTTACTGGGGTTATGAGACTTGTTACTGTAGGTCTGTTACTGGGGTTATGAGACTTGGTACAATACTGTAGGTCTGTTACTGGGGTTATGAGACTTGTTACTGTAGGTCTGGTACTGGGGTTATGAGACTTGTTACAATACTGTAGGTCTGTTACTGGGGTTATGAGACTTGTTACTGTAGGTCTGTTACTGGGGTTATGAGACTTGTTACAATACTGTAGGTCTGTTACTGGGGTTATGAGACTTGGTACAATACTGTAGGTCTGTTACTGGGGTTATGAGACTTGGTACAATACTGTAGGTCTGTTACTGGGGTTATGAGACTTGTTACAATACTGTAGGTCTGTTACTGGGGTTATGAGACTTGGTACAATACTGTAGGTCTGTTACTGGGGTTATGAGACTTGGTACAATACTGTAGGTCTGTTACTGGGGTTATGAGACTTGGTACAATACTGTAGGTCTGTTACTGGGGTTATGAGACTTGTTACAATACTGTAGGTCTGTTACTGGGGTTATGAGACTTAGGTCTGTTACAATACTGTAGGTCTGTTACTGGGGTTATGAGACTTGTTACAATACTGTAGGTCTGTTACTGGGGTTATGAGACTTGTAGGTCTGTTACTGGGGTTATACTGTAGGTCTGTTACTGGGGTTATGAGACTTGTTACAATACTGTAGGTCTGTTACTGGGGTTATGAGACTTAGGTCTGTTACTGTAGGTCTGTTACTGGGGTTATGAGACTTGGTACAATACTGTAGGTCTGTTACTGGGGTTATGAGACTTGTTACTGGGGTTATGAGACTTGGTACAATACTGTAGGTCTGTTACTGGGGTTATGAGACTTGGTACAATACTGTAGGTCTGTTACTGGGGTTATGAGACTTGGTACAATACTGTAGGTCTGTTACTGGGGTTATGAGACTTGGTACAATACTGTAGGGTCTGGGGTTACTGGGGTTATGAGACTTGTTACAATACTGTAGGTCTGTTACTGGGGTTATGAGACTTGGTACAATACTGTAGGTCTGTTACTGGGGTTATGAGACTTGGTACAATACTGTAGGTCTGTTACTGGGGTTATGAGACTTGTTACTGTAGGTCTGTTACTGGGGTTATGAGACTTGGTACAATACTGTAGGTCTGTTACTGGGGTTATGAGACTTGGTACAATACTGTAGGTCTGTTACTGGGGTTATGAGACTTGGTACAATACTGTAGGTCTGTTACTGGGGTTATGAGACTTGTTACAATACTGTTAGGGTTATGAGACTGTAGGTCTGTTACTGGGGTTATGAGACTGGGGTTATGAGACAATACTGTAGGTCTGTTACTGGGGTTATGAGACTTGTTACAATACTGTATGAGGTCTGTTACTGGGGTTATGAGACTTGGTACAATACTGTAGGTCTGTTACTGGGGTTATGAGACTTGTTACTGTAGGTCTGTTACTGGGGTTATGAGACTTGTTACAATACTGTAGGTCTGTTACTGGGGTTATGAGACTTGGTACAATACTGTAGGTCTGTTACTGGGGTTATGAGACTTGGTACAATACTGTAGGTCTGTTACTGGGGTTATGAGACTTGTTACAATACTGTAGGTCTGTTACTGGGGTTATGAGACTTGGTACAATACTGTAGGTCTGTTACTGGGGTTAGAGTCTGTTACTGGTCTGGTTATGAGACTTGGTACAATACTGTAGGTCTGTTACTGGGGTTATGAGACTTGGTACAATACTGTAGGTCTGTTACTGGGGTTATGAGACTTGGTACAATACTGTAGGTCTGTTACTGGGGTTATGAGACTTGTTACTGTAGGTCTGTTACTGGGGTTATGAGACTTGGTACAATACTGTAGGTCTGTTACTGGGGTTATGAGACTGTTACTGTAGGTCTGTTACTGGGGTTATGAGACTTGGTACAATACTGTAGGTCTGTTACTGGGGTTATGAGACTTGGTACAATACTGTAGGTCTGTTACTGGGGTTATGAGACTTGGTACAATACTGTAGGTCTGTTACTGGGGTTATGAGACTTGTTACAATACTGTAGGTCTGTTACTGGGGTTATGAGACTTGGTACAATACTGTAGGTCTGTTACTGGGGTTACTGTAGGTCTGACTGGGGTTATGAGACAATACTGTAGGTCTGTTACTGGGGTTATGAGACTTGGTACAATACTGTAGGTCTGTTACTGGGGTTATGAGACTTGGTACAATACTGTAGGTCTGTTACTGGGGTTATGAGACTTGTTACAATACTGTAGGTCTGTTACTGGGGTTATGAGACTTGGTACAATACTGTAGGTCTGTTACTGGGGTTATGAGACTTGGTACAATACTGTAGGTCTGTTACTGGGGTTATGAGACTTGGTACAATACTGTAGGTCTGTTACTGGGGTTATGAGACTTGTACAATACTGTAGGTCTGTTACTGGGGTTATGAGACTTGGTACAATACTGTAGGTCTGTTACTGGGGTTATGAGACTTGTTACTGTAGGTCTGTTACTGGGGTTATGAGACTTGGTACAATACTGTAGGTCTGTTACTGGGGTTATGAGACTTGGTACAATACTGTAGGTCTGTTACTGGGGTTATGAGACTTGTTACAATACTGTAGGTCTGTTACTGGGGTTATGAGACTTGGTACAATACTGTAGGTCTGTTACTGGGGTTATGAGACTTGTTACTGTAGGTCTGTTACTGGGGTTATGAGACTTGTTACAATACTGTAGGTCTGTTACTGGGGTTATGAGACTTGGTACAATACTGTAGGTCTGTTACTGGGGTTATGAGACTTGTTACTGTAGGTCTGTTACTGGGGTTATGAGACTTGGTACAATACTGTAGGTCTGTTACTGGGGTTATGAGACTTGGTACAATACTGTAGGTCTGTTACTGGGGTTATGAGACTTGGTACAATACTGTAGGTCTGGTACTGGGGTTATGAGACTTGTAGGTCTGTTACTGGGGTTATACTGTAGGTCTGTTACTGGGGTTATGAGACTTGTTACTGTAGGTCTGTTACTGGGGTTATGAGACTTGTTACTGTAGGTCTGTTACTGGGGTTATGAGACTTGGTACAATACTGTAGGTCTGTTACTGGGGTTATGAGACTTGGTACAATACTGTAGGTCTGTTACTGGGGTTATGAGACTTGTTACTGTAGGTCTGTTACTGGGGTTATGAGACTTGGTACAATACTGTAGGTCTGTTACTGGGGTTATGAGACTTGGTACAATACTGTAGGTCTGTTACTGGGGTTATGAGACTTGGTACAATACTGTAGGTCTGGTACTGGGGTTATGAGACTTGTTACTGTAGGTCTGTTACTGGGGTTATGAGACTTGTTACTGTAGGTCTGTTACTGGGGTTATGAGACTTGGTACAATACTGTAGGTCTGTTACTGGGGTTATGAGACTTGTTACTGTAGGTCTGTTACTGGGGTTATGAGACTTGGTACAATACTGTAGGTCTGTTACTGGGGTTATGAGACTTGGTACAATACTGTAGGTCTGTTACTGGGGTTATGTAAGAGTGCCTGGTGAACAGGACTGTAGGGTACAGTTACCCCTGGAGACAGGGAAAGAGAGAGATTGTGTGTGTCTGTACATTCATGTTTTGAATATGTGTCTGTCTGTGCCTGTGTTTTTGTCTGCTTACTTGCGCGCCTCCATGTGTGCTGACCTGCGCGTGCATGTGCGTGTGTGCGCGCGCACGTGTGTGTGTGTGTGTGTGAAGAGAAAAGGACAGAAATGTCTGCACAGCCACTCCAAGACCCGGGTTGGTGACCGCTGTATAGAGTTATCACATAGTCTAACCTCGTGTATTGTTCAAACATGGAGAGAGAGAACCATCTGGACCACTTGTGGAGGCAGACACTTTACATCACCACTGTAAATGGAGAGGCTTAAAGGCAGGGTGTGCAGGCTTTTGTTCCTAACACACCTGATTCACTTACTGAATGGGAGAAAGACTAGGCACTATAGAGCTGTGGTCACCTAACCCCGTTGTTGGAGAAGCTACAGTACGAGGTGTGCAGGCTTTTGTTCTAGCCCAGCACTAACACACCTGATTAACTTACTGAATGGGAGAAAGACTAGGCACTATAGAGCTGTGGTCACCTAACCCCGTTGTTGGAGAAGCTACAGTACGAGGTGTGCAGGCTTTTGTTCTAGCCCAGCACTAACACACCTGATTCACTTACTGAATGGGAGAAAGACTAGGCACTATAGAGCTGTGGTCACCTAACCCCGTTGTTGGAGAAGCTACAGTACGAGGTGTGCAGGCTTTTGTTCTAGCCCAGCACTAACACACCTGATTCACTTACTGAATGGGAGAAAGACTAGGCACTATAGAGCTGTGGTCACCTAACCCCGTTGTTGGAGAAGCTACAGTACGAGGTGTGCAGGCTTTTGTTCCAGCCCAGCACTAACACACCTGATTCACTTACTGAATGGGAGAAAGACTAGGCACTATAGAGCTGTGGTCACCTAACCCCGTTGTTGGAGAAGCTACAGTACGTGGTGTGCAGGCTTTTGTTCCAGCCCAGCACTAACACACCTGATTCACTTACTGAATGGGAGAAAGACTAGGCACTATAGAGCTGTGGTCACCTAACCCCGTTGTTGCAGAAGCTACAGTACGAGGTGTGCAGGCTTTTGTTCCAGCCCAGCACTAACACACCTGATTCACTTACTGAATGGGAGAAAGACTAGGCACTATAGAGCTGTGGTCACCTAACCCCGTTGTTGGAGAAGCTACAGTATGAGGTGTGCAGGCTTTTGTTCCAGCCCAGCACTAACACACCTGATTCACTTACTAAATGGGAGAAAGACTAGGCACTATAGAGCTGTGGTCACCTAACCCCGTTGTTGGAGAAGCTACAGTACGTGGTGTGCAGGCTTTTGTTCCAGCCCAGCACTAACACACCTGATTCACTTACTGAATGGGAGAAAGACTAGGCACTATAGAGCTGTGGTCACCTAACCCCGTTGTTGGAGAAGCTACAGTACGAGGTGTGCAGGCTTTTGTTCCAGCCCAGCACTAACACACCTGATTCACTTACTGAATGGGAGAAAGACTAGGCACTATAGAGCTGTGGTCACCTAACCCCGTTGTTGGAGAAGCTACAGTACGAGGTGTGCAGGCTTTTGTTCCAGCCCAGCACTAACACACCTGATTCACTTACTGAATGGGAGAAAGACTAGGCACTATAGAGCTGTGGTCACCTAACCCCGTTGTTGGAGATGCTACAGTACGAGGTGTGCAGGCTTTTGTTCCAGCCCAGCACTAACACACCTGATTCACTTACTGAATGGGAGAAAGACTAGGCACTATAGAGCTGTGGTCACCTAACCCCGTTGTTGCAGAAGCTACAGTACGAGGTGTGCAGGCTTTTGTTCCAGCCCAGCACTAACACACCTGATTCACTTACTGAATGGGAGAAAGACTAGGCACTATAGAGCTGTGGTCACCTAACCCCGTTGTTGGAGAAGCTACAGTATGAGGTGTGCAGGCTTTTGTTCTAGCCCAGCACTAATGTCAAGAATAGTGTAAGGAGTTCCAGGAACAGCAAAGGGTTGGTGACTACTGGTGTTGTTTCCCCTTTCTGTTCAGAATGTTACGCTTCAGGCTCATCTGGGTGGCTCCTGTTCAGTAGAGAGAAAACGTTTGAAAATGGGAAGGTGCTTACGTGAACTCGTCCAATCAGAACACAGATATTCCTATTGCGTTGTGAAATGTTCCGCTATGGTGGGCCCTACTGAACCAACCCCTTCCGTTCCCTGGCCCTGAGGCCTTCTGAGGGATCTCTCCATCTAGATTTACTTGTTGACAGAAGCCTTTTCTGCAACTCCATGTTTGGCCCAGCTCACTTTCTAAGAAGAAACATTTCTTCTAAATGTCACCCACAATATGAGTCATATAGATATATTTCTCAATTAAAGTGGTATTAAAGAGGAATAGACTGCACTTGGACTTAACTTTGTCCAGGCCCATAGAGACGGACAGACAGACAGAGACAGACAGACAGACAGTAGGGTATATTGAACAGGATTAGTGTGTCTGGACAAAGGTCTATAAAAAGCTGTTTCAACACAGACAGTGAGCTCTGCTTCCTCTGAGTGATTGGTCTGGAGGAAGCATCTTATTGCTGTGACCTCTGAGAGACAATAGTGCAGCGATCATCAGCTAGATTCATGATGAGTTCTTCTTGAGCGGATGGTCAATTTGTAGACCAAAAAATAAAATCACCTGAGGGCCAAACGTGGCCCTCGGTCCACCGGTTGGGGAACCCTGCAATAACGGATAGCATTACTGCTACATCGGAATTATCTCTTCATTGACCATATATCAGTCTGTACATTGTGTGATTGTGATTGTGTGTGGTTGTGTGTGTGTGCATGTGTGTGTCTGTGTGTGTTATGCTAGGGTGTGGTGTAGATTTTAGGGTGTGTGTCTCATCAGCACAGTTCTGAGGGGATCATGTTCCTCTCATATTCAGTGTTTTTGGTGAAATACCATTATCTACATTACCTACATTACCTACTGTAGCTCCAGCTGTCCATGGTTTTAACAAGACTCAACTGCTACAATAGTCCTGCTTTGTCTGTCATTTGGTATTCTACCATAATAGTATATTATTTATTGTAGTTTTAGGTTTATAATGCTGTGTTTTACCCTAAAAGTATATTATTACAAACTATTCATGGAGCTAATGGATGTTTATACAGGGCATTTGGGTCTGCTTTTAGTTTAGAAGGAAATGATGGTCATTGAAGGTCCTGTCTCCACCCCATTTTCTCTGTGTGTGTGTGTGTGTGTGTGTGTGTGTGTGTGTGTGTGTGTGTGTGTGTGTGTGTGTGTGTGTGTGTGTGTGTGTGTGTGTGTGTGTGTGTGTGTGTGTGTGTGTGTGTGTGTGTGTGTGTGTGTGTGTGTGTGTGTGTGGCTGGCTAGCGTACTTCAGGAAGAGAGAAAGGTGAATCCCTCACCAAAGTTCTATAAATCCTTTGGGAGGTATGTGTGTGTTTCCACAGAGCAATGCTGGGACGTAGAGTAACTTCTGCTTTCATAGTTCCGCTGAGCCCATAAACTCTCTCATAACCAGCAGGCTTGTACTCTACACTGTGTTTGTGTGTACTACAGCGTAGACAGCTACTGAACTAAGGTTCTGTTAATATTCCCTGTGCTGGAGGTGAAAGAAACACACACCTGTTTAGGCGAGGTGCTGGCTAGAACAGAGTTTCTACTGTATCTAGACCAACATGTCTTAGAATCTATAGACTGAGAGGTTCTACTGTATCTAGACCAACATGTCTTAGAATATATAGACTGAGAGGTTCTACTGTATCTAGACCAACATGTCTTAGAATCTATAGACTGAGAGGTTCTACTGTATCTAGACCAACATGTCTTAGAATCTATAGACTGAGAGTTTCCACTGTATCTAGACCAACATGTCTTAGAATCTATAGACTGAGAGGTTCTACTGTATCTAGATCAACATGTCTTAGAATCTATAGACTGAGAGGTTCTACTGTATCTAGACCAACATGTCTTAGAATATATAGACTGAGAGGTTCTACTGTATCTAGACCAACATGTCTTAGAATCTATAGACTGAGAGTTTCTACTGTATCTAGACCAACATGTCTTAGAATCTATAGACTGAGAGGTTCTACTGTATCTAGATCAACATGTCTTAGAATCTATAGACTGAGAGGTTCTACTGTATCTAGATCAACATGTCTTAGAATATATAGACTGAGAGGTTCTACTGTATCTAGACCAACATGTCTTAGAATCTATAGACTGAGAGTTTCTACTGTATCTAGACCAACATGTCTTAGAATCTTGTCACGCTCATCGTAATGATTGGACCAAAGTGCAGCGTGCGTAGAGTTCCACATATTTTAATTAATAGAAACTCACCAAACAAACAAGCACAAACGAAACGTGAAGCTACTGGTGTGCACACAGGCAACTAACTGTAGACAAAATCCCACAAACACAATTGGGAAAATGGCTACCTAAATATGATCCCCAATCAGAGACAATGATAAACAGCTGCCTCTGATTGGGAGCCATATCAGGCCACTATAGAAATACAATTCACCTAGATGACCACTCTAGTCACTATCACGCCCCATGCCCCATGTATCTAGACCAACATGTTTTAGAATCTATAGACTGATAGGTTCTACTGTATCTAGACCAACATGTTTTAGAATCTATAGAATGAGAGGTTATACTGTATCTAGAATCAACATGTATTAGAATCAATTTACTGAGGTTCTAAGACATGTTGGTTCTAGATACAATAGAACCTCTCAGTCTATAGAATGTGGGGGAGTGTGTATGTGTGTGTGTGTTTGTGATGCCCCAGATAAAACATCACGTCTAATTTGAACAGAGGAATGTACGTGTTGTTATACCCCTTTAGTGGAACACACACACACACACACACACACACACACACACACACACACACACACACACACACACACACACACACACACACACACACACACACACACACACACACACACACACACACACACACACACACACACACACACACACACTATCCCTTATCTTATCTTCTCTCTGCTTCTTCTCTCTCTGCAGGACTAACAGGACCAGCTGCCCTGTGGCATTGTGGGACTGAGAACACCAATATTGATGAGGGGCCAGTTTAGTCCCAACCTCCCCTCTGTGTCTGCAGGTCCAGTTCTGACAAGAGGAGACTCACTATGACTAATGGACCCCTCTCTCTGCGTTCGGTCTCTCTGTATACAACTCCTCCTTTGAGATGGAATAAAAACTCTTATACAAATCCATGTTACGTCATTTCTTGTTCTGTGTGTCATGTCTTCATGTATCTACAAATAAGTTTTATAACAGGGTCACTATTTTAGCCTAGTGTTGATTTTGGGTCGGGGCGGCAGGTAACCTAGCGGCTTAGAGCGTTGGGCCAGTAACCGAAAGGTCGCTGGTTCGAGTCCCTGAGTCATCTTGGTGAAACATCTGTCTATTCGCCCTTGAACAACGCACCTATAACCCTAATGTCTCCTGTCAGTCTCTCTGGATAAGAGCGTCTGCTAATTGACTAACATGTAAATGGAATGGATCTGCTGTATCCTACTCCACTATGGTTAAAACAACAGACAGAAAACTCATTAGTAACTATAGACTCCAATGTATAATAGGAACACGGAGACTGGAATTGAATCAAATCTACTTTAGAAATGTTTCTGCAAGTTCTTTGTTCAAATTCTACTTCAATAGGGTTTCCCAAAATTCCCAGTTCTTCCACAAATCCTAGTTGGAAGATCACAGAATAAGCAGAAAACCCAGAATCCTCCTACCAGGATGTCTGGAAAAGCTTTCCTGGAATTTTGCCACCCTACTTAAACACATCTGTACATCCACCTGAAAGACGTCCACCAGTAATAGGTTTAATTACATTTATTTGAATACCCATAATAACCCAGTGGCTATGCTACGTTCGTTGCTGTGCTAGTCTTTGATCCTGAGAGATGGGAGATATAACTGTTATTATCCCAGTGGCTATGCTACGTTCGTCGCTGTGCTAGTCTTTGATCCTGAGAGATGGGAGATATAACTGTTATTATCCCAGTGGCTATGCTACGTTCGTCGCTGTGCTCGTCTTTGATCCTGAGAGATGGGAGATATAACTGTTATTATCCCAGTGGCTATGCTATGTTCGTTGCTGTGCTAGTCTTTGATCCTGAGAGATGGGAGATATAACTGTTATTATCCCAGTGGCTATGCTACGTTCGTCGCTGTGCTAGTCTTTGATCCTGAGAGATGGGAGATATAACTGTTATTATCCCAGTGGCTATGCTACGTTCGTCGCTGTGCTAGTCTTTGATTCTGAGAGATGGGAGATATAACTGTTATTATCCCAGTGGCTATGCTACGTTCGTCGTTGTGCTAGTCTTTGATCCTGAGAGATGGGAGATATAGCTGTTATTATCCCAGTGGCTATGCTACGTTCGTCGCTGTGCTAGTCTTTGATCCTGAGAGATGGGAGATATAACTGTTATTATCCCAGTGGCTATGCTACGTTCGTCGCTGTGCTAGTCTTTGATCCTGAGAGATGGGAGATATATCTGTTATTATCCCAGTGGCTATGCTACGTTCGTCGCTGTGCTAGTCTTTGATCCTGAGAGATGGGAGATATAACTGTTATTATCCCAGTGGCTATGCTACGTTCGTCGCTGTGCTAGTCTTTGATCCTGAGAGATGGGACATATAACTGTTATTATCCCAGTGGCTATGCTACGTTCGTCGCTGTGCTAGTCTTTGATCCTGAGAGATGGGAGATATAACTGTTATTATCCCAGTGGCTATGCTACGTTCGTCGCTGTGCTAGTCTTTGATCCTGAGAGATGGGACATATAACTGTTATTATCCCAGTGGCTATGCTACGTTCGTCGCTGTGCTAGTCTTTGATCCTGAGAGATGGGAGATATAACTGTTATTATCCCAGTGGCTATGCTACGTTCGTCGCTGTGCTAGTCTTTGATCCTGAGAGATGGGAGATATAACTGTTATTATCCCAGTGGCTATGCTACGTTCGTCGCTGTGCTAGTCTTTGATTCTCAGAGATGGGAGATATAACTGTTATTATCCCAGTGGCTATGCTACGTTCGTCGCTGTGCTAGTCTTTGATCCTGAGAGATGGGAGATATAACTGTTATTATCCCAGTGGCTATGCTACGTTCGTCGCTGTGCTAGTCTTTGATCCTGAGAGATGGGAGATATAACTGTTATTATCCCAGTGGCTATGCTACGTTCGTCGCTGTGCTAGTCTTTGATCCTGAGAGATGGGAGATATAACTGTTATTATCCCAGTGGCTATGCTACGTTCGTCGCTGTGCTAGTCTTTGATTCTCAGAGATGGGAGATATAACTGTTATTATCCCAGTGGCTATGCTACGTTCGTCGCTGTGCTAGTCTTTGATCCTGAGAGATGGGAGATATAACTGTTATTATCCCAGTGGCTATGCTACGTTCGTCGCTGTGCTAGTCTTTGATCCTGAGAGATGGGAGATATAACTGTTATTATCCCAGTGGCTATGCTACGTTCGTCGCTGTGCTAGTCTTTGATCCTGAGAGATGGGAGATATAACTGTTATTATCCCAGTGGCTATGCTACGTTCGTCGCTGTGCCAGTCTTTGATCCTGAGAGATGAGAGCAATAGGGAGAAAACTTCTCTCCTCCAACTCTTTGAAGTCTAAAACACCAACGTTTTCAAATCCTCAAAAGTCTTGACTGTAAAGAGCATGGCACCATGGAATGTTATACGCCAGTCGTGTGTGTGTGTGTGTACGTATGTGTGTGTGTGTGCACGTATGTGTGTGTGTGCACACGTATGTGTGTGTGCATATATACGTGTGTGTGTGTACGTGTGTGTGTGTGTGCACGTATGTGTGTGTGCATATATACGTGTGTGTGTGCACGTATGCGTGTGTGCACGTATGTGTGTGTGCATATATACACGTGTGTGTGTGTGTGTGTGTGTGTGTGTGTGTGTGTGTGTGTGTGTGTGTGTGTGTGTGTGTGTGTGTGTGTGTGTGTGTGTGTGTGTGTGTGTGTGTGTGTGTGTGTGTGTGTGTGTGTGTGTGTCTGCACATGTTACGATGCCAAGTCTTGGTTTAACACTACCTGTCTTTTATCTGTTCTTATTGCAGGTGCCTTTGGCCTCATCCCCCTGTGAGCCCCTGCTAACCCACATTAAGCCCTACAAGTGCACACTCTGGAGAAAACTTCTCTTCTGCCAGTAATCCATACTTCTCATTGAGAGATGAAGATGTGCGTCCCACTACTGATGGCTGTGCTGCCTATCATACAGGCAGGTCAGTACTGCAGTTATTACAGCTCTTATGAATGTTATGACTGTGTTATGACAGGTATTACAGAGGTATTAGGGGTTTACGACAGGTCAGTACTGCAGATATTACAGCTCTTATGAATGTTATGACTGTGTAATGACAGCTATTAGGAGTTTAGGACAGGTCATTCAGCTGTTATTACAGGTATGAGACTATGATCTGAAGTTAGAATACTGCCCCACCTCCACCATGTAGAGTTTCCTGTAGTGGAACATGGCCCTGGTAGAGGGTAGAGTTTCCTGTAGTGGAACATTGCCCTGGTAGAGGGTAGAGTTTTCTGTAGTGGAACATTGCCCTGGTAGAGGGTAGAGTTTTCTGTAGTGGAATATGGCCCTGGTAGAGGGTAGAGTTTCCTGTAGTGGAACATGGCCCTGGTAGAGGGTAGAGTTTCCTGTAGTGGAACATGGCCCTGGTAGAGGGTAGAGTTTCCTGTAGTGGAACATGGCCCTGGTAGAGGGTAGCGTTTTCTGTAGTGGAACATGGCCCTGGTAGAGGGTAGAGTTTCCTGTAGTGGATCATGGCCCTGGTAGAGGGTAGAGTTTCCTGTAGTGGAACATGGCCCTGGTAGAGGGTAGAGTTTCCTGTAGTGGAACATGGCCCTGGTAGAGGGTAGAGTTGTCTGTAGTGGAACATGGCCCTGGTAGAGTTTCCTGTAGTGGAACATGGCCCTGGTAGAGTTTCCTGTAGTGGAACTTGGCCCTGGTAGAGGGTAGAGTTTTCTGTAGTGGAACATGGCCCTGGTAGAGGGTAGAGTTTTCTGTAGTGGAACATGGCCCTGGTAGAGGGTAGAGTTTCCTGTAGTGGAACATGGCCCTGGTAGAGGGTAGAGTTTCCTGTAGTGGAACTTGGCCCTGGTAGAGGGTAGAGTTTCCTGTAGTGGAACATGGCCCTGGTAGAGGGTAGAGTTTCCTGTAGTGGATCATGGCCCTGGTAGAGGGTAGAGTTTCCTGTAGTGGAACATGGCCCTGGTAGAGGGTAGAGTTTCCTGTAGTGGAACTTGGCCCTGGTAGAGGGTAGAGTTTCCTGTAGTGGAACATGGCCCTGGTAGAGGGTAGAGTTTCCTGTAGTGGATCATGGCCCTGGTAGAGGGTAGAGTTTTCTATAGTGGAACATGGCCCTGGTAGAGGGTAGAGTTTTCTGTAGTGGAACATGGCCCTGGTAGAGGGTAGAGTTTTCTGTAGTGGAACATGGCCCTGGTAGAGGGTAGAGTTTTCTGTAGTGGAACATGGCCCTGGTAGGGTGTAGAGTTTTCTGTAGTGGAACATGGCCCTGGTAGAGGGTAGAGTTTTCTGTAGTGGAACATGGCCCTGGTAGAGGGTAGAGTTTCCTGTAGTGGAACATGGCCCTGGTAGAGGGTAGAGTTTTCTGTAGTGGAACATGGCCCTGGTAGAGGGTAGCGTTTTCTGTAGTGGAACTTGGCCCTGGTAGAGGGTAGAGTTTTCTGTAGTGGAACATGGCCCTGGTAGAGGGTAGAGTTTTCTATAGTGGAACATGGCCCTGGTAGAGGGTAGAGTTTTCTGTAGTGGAACATGGCCCTGGTAGAGGGTAGCGTTTTCTGTAGTGGAACTTGGCCCTGGTAGAGGGTAGAGTTTTCTGTAGTGGAACATGGCCCTGGTAGAGGGTAGAGTTTTCTGTAGTGGAACATGGCCCTGGTAGAGGGTAGAGTTTTCTATAGTGGAACATGGCCCTGGTAGAGGGTAGAGTTTTCTGTAGTGGAACATGGCCCTGGTAGAGGGTAGAGTTTTCTGTAGTGGAACATGGCCCTGGTAGAGGGTAGAGTTTTCTGTAGTGGAACATGGCCCTGGTAGAGGGTAGCGTTTTCTGTAGTGGAACTTGGCCCTGGTAGAGAGTAGAGTTTTCTGTAGTGGAACATGGCCCTGGTAGAGGGTAGAGTTTTCTATAGTGGAACATGGCCCTGGTAGAGGGTAGAGTTTTCTGTAGTGGAACATGGCCCTGGTAGAGGGTAGAGTTTTCTGTAGTGGAACATGGCCCTGGTAGAGGGTAGAGTTTTCTGTAGTGGAACATGGCCCTGGTAGAGGGTAGAGTTTCCTGTAGTGGATCATGGCCCTGGTAGAGGGTAGAGTTTTCTGTAGTGGAACATGGCCCTGGTAGAGGGTAGAGTTTCCTGTAGTGGAACATTGCCCTGGTAGAGGGTAGAGTTTTCTGTAGTGGAACATTGCCCTGACTAGCTGCAGAACAACAATTTTTAGGTATTTGACCTTTGTAGTTGTGTAGGATGGAGAGGGATGAAGGAGGATAAATGGATGGTGAGAGATGAATGGAGGAAGAGAGATGTAGGGAGAGAGAATATGGAGGGGAGGGAGGCAGCGTAATAGAAGGAGAGGGTAGGAGGTAGAGGGAGAATGATGGAGGGGTGAAATGGAAGGAGAGAGAGCGAGAGGGGGGAGATGGAAAGAGCAAGGGAATGAGAGGGATGGGGAGGGTTTGAAAGAGAGGTAAGGAGAGGGAAAGTGGGAGCGGTATGGAGGTAGGGAGTGAGGAGGAAGTAGGTCAGTCTGAGCGATTGAAGGTATAACTGTGTCTGCCACGTGTGAGGAAAGGAGAGTGGATGTCCCTCTCCACCTTCTCCCTCTGTGTCTGGGTGAGTGTGTGTCTGGGTGTGTGTGTCTGGGTGTGTGTGTTTGGGTGGGGTGTGTGTCTGCGGCAGGGCAGCCTCTAAAGCCATGGCTAGACTCCAATGGCTCAGCTTTTCATAGTAACGGACACATAACAAATATTTCTACATTTCCTTCCTTCTCTCTCTGTCAGTTAAATGTTCAATTCAATTCAAGGGTCTTTATTGGCATGGGAAACATTGCCAAAGCAATGTTTCTCTCTCTTTCTCTCTCACGCTCTCACGCGCTCTCTTCCTTTCTCTCTCTGCTGTTTCCTACCATAGTGTTTTTGTTTTTGACAGTAAGCTACTCTGTATATTCACTAACATGAAGGCCTAGCTTCGGTTGCCAGGTTGACTTCCTCCGGTTGCCAGATTGGGTCTTAATCCCACTTACCCTTTGAAGGGCAGAAAAGTAACATGAACGGTAGGAGGGAGGCATGTGCTTATGCTTACACACACACACACACACACACACACACACACACACACAGACAGCCACACACACACACACACACACACACACACACACACACACACACACACACACACACACACACACACACACACACACACACACACACACACACACACACACACACACACACACACACACACACACACACACACGACATCATGCCTTTCTGTGTCAGTGTGCTCTTAAAACACAGCATGAAGTTCCAACATAATGACAAAGACTTTAAACAGTGCTATTGTCAAACTTACTGTAAAAATAGTATACATATTTATAATTAATGCATGATGTTGTATATTAACACCCTCTGCTACCCACTGGTTGAGCCCAATGGAGTAAGATGAAGATCCCCCTTAGACACTGATCTAAGCTCAGTTTAGCATATTCCCCATAATGGTTAGGGTAAAGCTCCGTGGAGGAAAAGCTGATCCTAGAAATCTGCCTACGGGCAACTTCTTCAAAGCATCATCTCATCTGCCTTTCCATAGGGATTCACAGAATGAGAGCAAGTGGTTGAGGGCAGAAATAGACAATAGCTACAGTATGCTTTGTGGGGTTTTGTTGTTTACAGTATGCTTTGTGGGGTGTTGTTGTTGTTTACACTATGCTTTGTGGGGTGTTGTTGTTTACACTATACTTTGTGGGGTGTTGTTGTTTACACTATGCTTTGTGGGGTGTTTTTGTTTACACTATGCTTTGTGGGGTGTTGTTGTTGTTTACAGTATGCTTTGTGGGGTGTTGTTGTTTACACTATGCTTTGTGGGGTGTTGTTGTTGTTTACAGTATGCTTTGTGGGGTGTTGTTGTTTACAGTATGCACCACTCGGGAGCCCACTCTTGACTGAAACCGTCTTATTGGAAATGAACTTCATTATGTTGTCATCCAGAGCCACATTTGTTTATTTTCCAAGCTATAACACACAATATTTTACAAGTGCTTTGTGTTTTCATGTTTGGCCATGGAAAATCAAGTATAATTTTATCTTGATACTGGTATCGTGATAACCCTAACCCACACACACACACACAGACAGCCACACACACACAGCCACACACACACACACACACACACACACACACACACACACACAGACAGACAGACAGACAGACAGACAGACAGACAGACAGACAGACAGACAGACAGACAGACAGACAGACAGACAGACAGACAGACAGACAGACACACACAGACACACAGACACACACACACACACACAGCCACACAGCCACACACACACAGCCACACACACACACACACACACACACACACACACACACACACAGACAGACAGACAGACAGACAGACAGACAGACAGACAGACAGACAGACAGACAGACAGACAGACAGACAGACAGACAGACAGACAGACAGACAGACAGACAGACAGACAGACACACACACACACACACAATTTCCTATTGAACTTGCATCCAATCCATTAGAAGGTCCTGGAGGTGTTGTTTTAGTTTCTGAATCGTTCCTGGCTTTCAAAACCTCCTAAATATAAAGTCCTATGTTTGACCAGAGATTTATGTGGCTGTCCCTATGTGGCTCCGCTCAAAAGCAGTGCACTTGTGTATGTGGCTGTGTGGCTGTCTGTGTGTGTGTGTGTATGTGGCTTTCTTTGTGTGTGTGTATGTGGCTATCTGTGTGTGTGTGTGTGTGTGTGTGGCTGTCTTTTGTGTGTGTGTATGTGGATGTGTGTCTGTGTGTGTCTGTGTGTGTGTGTGTGTGTGTGTGTGTGTGTGTGTGTGTGTGTGTGTGTGTGTGTGTGTGTGTGTGTGTGTGTGTGTGTGTGTGTGTGTGTGTGTGTGTGTGTGTGTGTGTGTGTGTGTGGCTGTCTCTGTGTGTGTGTGTGTGTGGCTGTCTGTGTGTGTGTGTGTGTGTGGCTGTCTCTGTGTCTGTGCGTGTGTATGTGTCTGTCTGTGTGTGTATGTGTGTGTCTGTCTGTGTGTGTGTGCATATGTGTGTGTCTGTCTGTCTGTCTGTCTGTTTGTCTGTCATTTGGGACAGAGTTCAGTCAGGGTACACTGTGGTTTTTGATGAAACAGTCTGAAAAGCGTAGAGGTCAGCGTTTCCACGTCCGCTGCCAGGCACGCCGAGACTTGGCCTCGCTTCCTTGGGAATTATATTATTATCCGTTCACTCTGAATGCTCAGGAAATACTCTGGTTAATGATGGGAGAGTTGTGGAGAGAGGACGTATGTGGGTATATGTTTGTTGTGTCAATGTGTATATGAATAATGTGTGATAAACCCAATCCATTTGAAACTACATCTTTAGTCTACTTAGCATAGGGAAGATCAAAACAATTCCTTTGAATTATTTTTCTGTAATTTACCTGCTCATGTTACCATCATTGCTGGTAAAATTTGAATTTGAATTAGAATTCTAATTTGAAGCGCTGTGACGTCATACTTGTTTGATAATATTTCCATTTCTGGCATTTACTTATCTCATATGTATATACTGTATTCTATACTATTCTGTATCTTAGTCACTTAATAATGTTCCATATCTGGCATTACTCATCTCATATGTATATACTGTATTCTATACTATTCTACTGTATCTTAGTACATGCCGCTCTGACATCGCTCGTCCATATGTATATATTCTTAATTCATTCCTACTTAGATGTGTGTGTATTGGTTACAGTATATGTTGTTTCACTGTTAGATATTACTGGTTAGATATTACTGCAGTGTTGGAACTAGAAACACAAGCATTTTGCTGCAGCTGAGTAACATCTGCTAACCACGTTTATGTGACCAATAACATCTGCTAACCACGTGTATGTGACCAATAACATCTGCTAACCACGTGTATGTGACCAATAACATCTGCTAACCACGTGTATGTGACCAATAACATCTGCTGAACACGTGTATGTGACCAATAACATCTGCTAAACACGTGTATGTGACCAATAACATCTGCTAAACACGTGTATGTGACCAATAACATCTGCTAACCACGTTTATGTGACCAATAACATCTGCTGAACACGTGTATGTGACCAATAACATCTGCTAACCACGTTTATGTGACCAATAACATCTGCTAACCACGTGTATGTGACCAATAACATCTGCTGAACACGTGTATGTGACCAATAACATTTGCTAACCACGTGTATGTGACCAATAACATCTGCTAACCACGTGTATGTGACCAAAAACATCTGCTAACCACGTGTATGTGACCAATAACATCTGCTAACCACGTTTATGTGACCAATAACATCTGCTGAACACGTGTATGTGACCAATAACATCTGCTAACCACGTTTATGTGACCAATAACATCTGCTAACCACGTGTATGTGACCAATAACATCTGCTAACCACGTGTATGTGACCAATAACATCTGCTAACCACGTGTATGTGACCAATAACATCTGCTAACCACGTGTATGTGACCAATAACATCTGCTGAACACGTGTATGTGACCAATAACATCTGCTGAACACGTGTATGTGACCAATAACATCTGCTAACCACGTGTATGTGACCAATAACATCTGCTAAACACGTGTATGTGACCAATAACATCTGCTGAACACGTGTATGTGACCAATAACATCTGCTGAACACGTGTATGTGACCAATAACATCTGCTAATCACGTGTATGTGACCAATAACATCTGCTAATCACGTGTATGTGACCAATAACATCTGCTAACCACGTGTATGTGACCAATAACATCTGCTGAACACGTGTATGTGACCAATAACATCTGCTAACCACGTGTATGTGACCAATAACATCTGCTAACCACGTGTATGTGACCAATAACATCTGCTAATCACGTGTATGTGACCAATAACATCTGCTAACCACGTGTATGTGACCAATAACATCTGCTAATCACGTGTATGTGACCAATAACATCTGCTAACCACGTGTATGTGACCAATAACACCACGTGTATGTGACCAATAACATCTGCTAATCACGTGTATGTGACCAATAACATCTCTGACCTAAATCCTAACATGTATGTGACCAATAACATCTGCTAATCACGTGTATGTGACCAATAACATCTGCTAAACACGTGTATGTGACCAATAACATCTGCTAACCACGTGTATGTGACCAATAACATCTGCTAACCACGTGTATGTGACCAATAACATCTGCTAACCACGTGTATGTGACCAATAACATCTGCTAACCACGTGTATGTGACCAATAACATCTGCTAATCACGTGTATGTGACCAATAACATCTGCTAACCACGTGTATGTGACCAATAACATCTGCTAATCACGTGTATGTGACCAATAACATCTGCTAACCACGTGTATGTGACCAATAACATCTGCTAACCACGTGTATGTGACCAATAACATCTGCTAATCACGTGTATGTGACCAATAACATCTGCTAACCACGTGTATGTGACCAATAACATCTGCTAACCACGTGTATGTGACCAATAACATCTGCTAATCACGTGTATGTGACCAATAACATCTGCTAATCACGTGTATGTGACCAATAACATCTGCTAACCACGTGTATGTGACCAATAACATCTGCTAATCACGTGTATGTGACCAATAACATCTGCTAACCACGTGTATGTGACCAATAACATCTGCTAACCACGTGTATGTGACCAATAACATCTGCTAACCACGTGTATGTGACCAATAACATCTGCTAATCACGTGTATGTGACCAATAACATCTGCTAACCACGTGTATGTGACCAATAACATCTGCTAACCACGTGT
>NW_026290602.1:150000-197500 GCF_023373465.1 Oncorhynchus keta
TTCTCTCTCTCTGAACTGTTCTTTCTCTCTCTCTCTCTCTCTCTCTCTCTCTCTCTCTCTCTCTCTCTCTCTCTCTCTCTTTCTCTCTCTCTCTCTGTCTCTCTCTCTGAACTGTTCTTTCTCTCTCCGTCTCTCTCTCTCTCTCTCTGAACTGTTCTTTCTCTCTCTCTCTCTCTCTCTCTCGCTCTCTCTCTCTCTCTCTGAACTGTTCTCTCTCTCTCTGTCTCTCTCTCTCTCTGAACTGTTCTTTCTCTCTCTCTCTCTCTCTCTCTCTCTCTCTCTCTCTCTCTGTCTCTCTGTCTCTCTCTCTGAACTGTTCTTTCTCTCTCTCTGAACCTCCAGCATCCCCAGAGCTATACTACTAGCTGTCTAACCCATTGTTACAATAACAGCTAGTTCTTTAGCCAATTCCTTGAGTCAGACACGACATGAGAATGACAAAGGATTTGGCTAAAGCCCAGACAGATCTAGTTTCAAGACCTAACTCTCAAACTGCTGTGTCCGATGGTTTCTCAGCTGGGTTCTTTCATGGAGAAACCCAGTCGATTGGAGCCTATTAATCAATCTGTATTAGCCCAGGGGAAAATCTGGTTGGCCGGCCCGTTTGGTCTCCGTCCAATCAATGACATTAACTGATGAATGAATTATAGGATGTTGGCATAGTGTTTGTTGTTGGAAACTATGGGCCAGATCAGAACATCAGTGATCAGTGAGATCTGTGTGTGTCATGACGTTAACCCTATTGGTCTATCCAACAGTGTGTCCAGACAGGGAGCCCGGCCTGCAGCCATGGACCCCCGGCCACAGTGAAGCCCACCATGTTACCATTGGTTATGGCAGAAAGGTCATCCTCACCTCTTCAGCTACTGTGCACTCCATAGAGATCCTCAACGGAGGTATGTCTGTGTGTGTGTGTCTGCAATCATATTGTTAAACTGTCACCCAAATTTACTTTATCCATCAATTGTGTGTGTGACAGTCTTGCTTCCGTCCCAAACTGGGCTCAACCAGGGATTCTCTGCACACATCGACAACAGTCACCCTCGAAGCATTGTTACCTATCGATCCACAAAAGCCGCGGCCCTTGCAGAGCAAAGGAAACCACTACTTCAAGGTCTCAGAGCGAGTTACATCACCGATTGAAATGCCACTAGTGTACACCGCTAACTAGCTAGCCATTTCACATGGTTTACACTCACCCCCTTTGACCTTCTCCTTCTCCACAGCAACCAGTGATCTGAGTCAACATCATCAATGTAACAGTGTAGTCATTTCACATGGTTTACACTCACCCCCTTTGACCTTCTCCTTCTCCACAGCAACCAGGGATCTGAGTCAACATCATCAATGTAACAGTGTAGTCATTTCACATGGTTTACACTCACCCCCTTTGACCTTCTCCTTCTCCACAGCAACCAGGGATCTGAGTCAACATCATTAATGTAACAGTGTAGTCATTTCACACTGGTTACATGTGTATGTGTTTAGGAACCTGATACTTTGACCTTCTCCTTCTGATCTGTCAACATCATCCAGTAGTAACCACTAACTCACAGTCAAATCAAAGTCCCCATCTCTCATCCATCATCAATGTCTCTACAGGACTCACTTGACCTTCTCCTTCTCCACAACCAGGGATCTGAGTCAACATCATTAATGAGTGTAGTCATTTCACATGGTTTATCATGACCTTCTCCTTCTCCACGCAGCACTCATAAAGGGTTATTGACTTTTGTAACAGTGTAGTCCCTGTGTCTGTGTCTGTGTCTGTGTCTGTGTCTGTGTCTGTGTCTGTGTCTGTGTCTGTGTGTGTCTGTGTCTGTGTCTGTAGTCTGTGTCTGATCTGTGTGTGTGTGTCTGTGTCTGTGTCTGTGTCTGTGTCTGTGTGTGTGTGTGTGTCTGTGTCTGTGTCTGTGTCTGTGTCTGTGTGTGTCTGTGTCTGTGTCTGTGTGTGTCTGTGTCTGTGTCTGTGTGTGTCTGTGTCTGTGTCTGTGTCTGTGTGTGTGTCTGTGTGTGTGTCTGTGTGTGTGTCTGTGTGTGTGTGTCTGTGTCTGTGTCTGTGTGTGTGTCTGTGTGTGTGTCTGTGTGTGTCTGTGTGTGTCTGTGTCTGTGTCTGTGTCTGTGTGTGTGTCTCTGTGTGTGTCTGTGTGTGTGTCTGTGTGTGTCTGTGTCTGTGTGTGTGTCTGTGTGTGTGTCTGTGTGTGTGTCTGTGTGTGTGTCTGTGTGTGTCTGTGTCTGTGTGTGTCTGTGTCTGTGTCTGTGTCTGTGTCTGTGTCTGTGTCTGTGTCTGTGTCTGTGTGTGTCTGTGTCTGTGTCTGTGTCGTCTGCTAAATGACTTAAATGTAAATGTAAATGTGTCTGTGTCTGTGTGTGTGTCTGTGTCTGTGTCTGTGTGTCTGTGTCTGTGTGTGTGTGTGTGTCTGTGTCTGTGTGTGTGTGTGTGTGTGTGTGTGTGTGTGTGTGTGTGTGTGTGTGTGTGTGTGTGTGTGTGTGTGTGTGTGTGTGTCTGTGTCTGTGTCTGTGTCTGTGTCTATGTCTGTCTGTGTTTGTGAGCCACAGCTCAGTGCCATAAAAGGAAGGGAGATGGGATGTGTCAGGCCCCAGGGCATGAAATACCTGTCAGGAGATCTCACCAGTAAATCTCTCTCTCTCTCTCTCTCTCTCTCTCTCTCTCTCTCTCTCTCTCTCTCTCTCTCTCTCTCTCTCTCTCTCTCTCTCTCTATTGCTCTCTCTAGGAAAGTTAGTGATAGCAGACTCCTATCATCCCATCCTACTGCGTACCAAACACATTCTGATCGGCAACAGAGGACAGCTGCACATAGGAAGTCCTGCCTGCCCGTATAAGGGCAACCTTACCATCTCCTTATTTGGAAGGTGGGTTTTGAACCCAGACCAGATCTCATAGCCTTCAGCCCTCAACCTATTTGGTAGCCTCTAGACTCTATCCTCTTTCTCCTAGACTCAAGCCTCTTTGTCATAGCTCCTACCCTCTATCGTCTAGCCTCTATTCTCTTAGCCCTTATCTCCTAGCCCCTAGACTTTATCTCCTCACTTCTATCTCCTAGCCTCTAGCCTGTAACTCATAGCCTCTGTCTATTAGCCCCTAGCCTCTATCTATTAGCCCCTAGCCTCTATCTCCTAGCCCCTAGCATATATCTATTAGCCCCTAGCCTTTATCTCCTCACCTCTATTTATTAGCCCCTAGCCTCTATCTCCTAGCCACTATCTCCTAGCCCCTAGCCTCTATCTATTAGCCCCTAGCCTCTATCTCCCCACCTCTATCTCCTATCCCCTAGTCTCTATCTATTAGCCCCTAGTCTCTATCTATTAGCCACTAAACTCTATCTCCTAGCCTCTGTCTCTGTTTCCTATCCTCTATCTCCTAGCCCCTAGCCTCTATATTCTAGTCTTTAGTCTTTATCTGGTATATTCTAGCCTATATCCCCTTATCCTCTATTGTGTAACCCTCTAGCCCATATTCTTTATTAATTGGTTGATCAATCATTGACTCTTCTCCAGGTCTGACGACACAGACACAGAGCATAGTTACTTTGGCCGTAAGTACATTGGTGTGGGGACAGGAGGGACACTGGAGATCCATGGGGAGAAGAAGCTGTCGTGGACCTTCCTCAACAAGACCCTGCACCCAGGGGAGAGCGAGGACAACATCTACCTGTTCGAGAGGGGCTGGGGCAACCGGGGGATCATAGTTCACGTCATCGACCCCAAGACTGGAGAAGTGCTCCACAATGATAGGTATTTTATATGTTGTCATGTTTTTATTTCACCTTTAGGCTTGCACAATTCTGGTACATTTTTCAAAAGTTCCCAGGTTTTCGGAAATGTTGGTTGGAAGGATGTCCTGCGTATTACCGTCTTATTCCAGAAATGTTGGTTGGAAGGATGTCCTGCGTGTTACCGTCTTATTCCAGAAATGATGGTTGGAAGGATGTCCTGCGTATTACCGTCTTATTCTAGAAATGTTGGTTGGAAGGATGTCCTGCGTATTACCGTCTTATTCCAGAAATGTTGGTTGGAAGGATGTCCTGCGTGTTACCGTCTTATTCCAGAAATGATGGTTGGAAGGATGTCCTGCGTGTTACCGTCTTATTCCAGAAATGATGGTTGGAAGGATGTCCTGCGTGTTACCGTCTTATTCCAGAAATGTTGGTTGGAAGGATGTCCTGCGTGTTATTCCAGAAATGATGGTTGGAAGGATGTCTTATTCCAGAAATGTTGGTTGGAAGGATGTCCTTATTCCAGAAATGATGCTTGTATTACCGTCTTATTCCAGAAATGATGCTTGGATGGTTGGTTGTCTCTTTAAATCTGGAATCCTTCATAGTGAAACTGCCTTGTCTGTTTGGAATATTACCACTCTGCTCAACACACCTCACCTCTGTTTAGTCCACTAAAATAATTTTAACAAAAGTGCTGGGGCGGACAGCGGACACCGAAATGCGGAGCGGTTTCCCTAATGCAGATTCTATCTTTAAGTCATGACAGATATTGTTATTATCAGAACTCAGGATAAGACCCAGATGCAGACAGCTAGAATCACAGATGTTTATTGCCTGAAACAGGGGGCAGGCAGAAGACTGGTCAGAGGGCAGGCAGAGGTCTGTAATCCAGGGCAGAGTCGGGCAGGTACAGAACAGCAAGCAGGTTCAGGGTCTGGGCAGGCAGAGGTCTGTAATCCAGGGCAGAGTCGGGCAGGTACAGAACAGCAAGCAGGTTCAGGGTCTGGGCAGGCAGAGGTCTGTAATCCAGGGCAGAGTCAGGCAGGTACAGAACAACAAGCAGGCTCAGGGTCTGGGCAGGCAGAGGTCTGTAATCCAGGGCAGAGTCGGGCAGGTACAGAACAGCAAGCAGGCTCGGGGTCTGGGCAGGCAGAGGTCTGTAATCCAGGGCAGAGTCAGGCAGGTACAGAACAGCAAGCAGGCTCAGGGTCTGGGCAGGCAGAGGTCTGTAATCCAGGGCAGAGTCAATAAGGTACAGAACAGCAGGCAGGCTCGGGGTCTGGGCAGGCAGAGGTCTGTAATCCAGGGCAGAGTCAGGCAGGTACAGAACAACAAGCAGGCTCAGGGTCTGGGCAGGCAGAGGTCTGTAATCCAGGGCAGAGTCAATAAGGTACAGAACAGCAGGCAGGCTCGGGGTCTGGGCAGGCAGAGGTCTGTAATCCAGGGCAGAGTCAGGCAGGTACAGAACAGCAGGCAGGCTCGGGGTCTGGGCAGGCAGAGGTCTGTAATCCAGGGCAGAGTCAGGCAGGTACAGAACAGCAGGCAGGCTCGGGGTCTGGGCAGGCAGAAGTCTGTAATCCAGGGCAGAGTCAATAAGGTACAGAACAGCAGGCAGGCTCGGGGTCAGGGCAGGCAGAGGTTCGTAATCGAGTCAGAGTCAGGCAGGTACAGAACAGCAGGCAGGCTCGGGGTCAGGGCAGGCAGAGGTTCGTAATCGGGTCAGAGTCAGGCAGGTACAGAACAGCAGGCAGGCTCGGGGTCAGGGCAGGCAGAGGTTCGTAATCGAGTCAGAGTCAGGCAGGTACAGAACAGCAGGCAGGCTCGGGGTCAGGGCAGGCAGAGGTTCGTAATCGAGTCAGAGTCAGGCAGGTACAGAACGGCAGGCAGGCTCGGAGTCAGGGCAACAGACAAACAGAGAATGGCGAAGATAGGTGACACCTAGAGGGGGTGGAGACATGCACAAAGACAGGTGAAACAGATCAGGGTGTGACAGTTATAATATGACACTAGAAAGGAGGGAGAATAGAAAACACACTCCTGTTGGTATTAACTATCTAATAGATTTATAATGTTCTCCCTATCCCATCGTTCAACATCTCTGATTGAATAAAGAATGTCAGAAAACATTTCATATGTACTGTAGTTAGAAAAACATTTCGTATGCCGTCAGAGTACTGGTAAACAATCATTAAAAAGCAATTAAACAAAACAACCATTGCTTCCAAGAGAAGGCAAGTCTTGAGTATTGCGTCAGGAGAAATTAAAACCCCATTTGACAAATGTATTTACTATTGGTTTGATATCAATTACCATTGACCTCAATTTCCTCACACAACCAAATTGAGACCTCACCCTCAAGATCTTACATTATGCTCTCATGGGACTGTTTAGGGCGCTGTGTGCAATTCATTCATTGATATTTGTTGGTATATTTATCAGAAGATCCACCATAGATCAACCTTCAGATGAAGACGTTTGTTGGAGTGATTGAAGGTCTTTTTTCGTGCTCTGTTATGTAGCTATGATATAGGTCTGTGTTTCACATCTCCACTCCTCTAGTCGTGCCAACAGTACATATTTATATTGTGGACCCGGACAAGCACACCTGATGCTACTTGTCAACTAATCATCAAGCCCTGGACAAGTTGAATCGGGTGTTTTTGTCCGACACAACACAAATGTGTGCCATTCGGGGTACCGGAGGACCGGAATTGGGAAACACTGATATAGACTAACCATTCACCTCCCCCTCCCACTCCACTACCCAGGTTTGACACATACCGCAGTAAAGAAGAGAGTCGTCGCCTGGCCCAGTATGTAGATGTGGTAGACAATGGGATGATTCTGGCCATGGTGGTCAACGACGAGGGGTCTAACAACCTAGAGGACTCGGCCAGGAAGATCCTCACCAAGCTGGGGAGTAAAGACTTCCACCGCCTGGGCTTCCGGTAGGTTCCTTGACCCCTGTCCTCCATCCAGGGAATTTTGAAACCAATATTATATTATACATGTATATCATTATGATGATTGATATTAGTATTAGGTAATTTTTTTTGGAAGACTCTTACTAAGCTGGGCAGCAGACACTCCTTGACCCCTGACCTCTAAACCAGGGGTTTCCCAAAATCCTTTTATGCATTGTGATCCATCTGTAGCCAACCATTTCTGCAGCTGCTTGGTCTGAACCAACTGTCTTTGGGGCAACTGCCAGGGGTGGAAGGAACTTGAAATCAAAGGCCATGGACAGATGGAATGTTAGAGTACTCTGTTCTGCTGGTAATAGTTTAGAATAGATACTAAGTTGTATGCTAAATGGTAAATCACTTTCTGTAGCTTTACCATTGAATGTCTTATTTCTAAATCTATAGCCACAGCCGAGGGTTAAGACACCTTGAAGCCAAATTGGTGCAACACCTTGGCCCTGACTTGGTGTGTTATGAGTTGAGTTCTGAGCCACAGGAGAGTTTTGAATACTTCCTCAGTGGTAGGGAGGGCGAGCAGGCCAGAGGTGGATTTCTCTTAATCCTTTCTCGTTAGTTTCCTGGGTTGACGTGAGAGAACTTGGGAAGGTTGTGCAGAGCATGATGGTGCTAGCATAGCCACCTTGTTTAGCAGTTAGTGGATTATTCCTTCTCTCCTTGCCTGGATGGGCTCAACCTCCCTCTCACCCCTCCTCAGAGCCAAGTGACTTCTTCTTCCACCTGGGGGACACCTCCCAACCTCTCTCTCTCTCTCTACCCCCCTCTCTCTACCTCTCTCTACCTCCTTATCTCTCACTACCTCTTTCCACATCTCTTTACCTCTCTCCACATCCCTCTACCCCTCTCTACCTTTCCCTCTATCTTTCTACCCCTCCACACACGAATCGATATGCTCCGAGTATGATAGCACGAGTGTAGCCACCTAGCATAACCACCTAGCGTAGCCACCCAGCATACCGACCTAGCATATGAGAGCAGGAGAGAGAGTTAGCTTTAGCAGTGCGGAGCGCCTCCCAGTCTTGAAACCTGACTGCTGTAGTTGTTGACATCGGAGGGATCGTTGTTTCATTAGTGGATTATTCCTTCTCTCCTTGCCTGGATGGCTCAACCTCCCTCTCACCCCTCTCTCTACTTCTTCTTCCACCTCTCCCAACCTCTCTCTCTCTCTCTACCCCCCTCTCTCTACCTCTCTCTACCTCCTTATCTCTCACTACCTCTTTCCACATCTCTTTACCTCTCCACATCCCTCTATAGCCTTTCTACCCCTCCACAGCGTAGCTGAGTGTAGCAGATGATCCTCTCCTGACCTGTTTGTCAGGCAGTGCTGTGCTGGCTGACCTAGCATAGCCTCCTAGCGTAGCGCTAGCAGATGACTCCTCTCCTGACCTGTTTGTCAGGCAGTGCTGTGCTGGCTGACCTAGCATAGCCTCCTAGAGTAACGCTAGCAGATGACTCCTCTCCTAACCTGTTTGTCAGGCAGTGCTGAGCAGGCTGACCTAGCATAGTGATGTAGCATAGCATAACATCACACTCTGATTTATAGGCTGCTGACAGCCTCTTATTCTCCCTCTTACTTTCTCTCCCTCGTCTAGCCACCAGTGTCTCTTTATCTCTCCTGGCACAGGACTGCTTAGCGAAAGCAGGGCGGAGAAGAAGAAATAAAAGGAAAAAACATATGCTAGCAAGTCTCTCTCTCTCTTTTCTCTCTCTCGTTCTCTCTCTCGCTCTCTCTCTCTCTCTCTCTGTCTCTCTCTCTCTCATTGTATTAAAGTATCTCAGGAATGCATGGAAAATTGAAAGTAAATTTAGCCATGATAAGAAAACCTAATACAGCTGGATTCAGGCCTTGGAATCTTAAACTGAGGGTTAGTGAGTAGCATTTAAGTGAGCTAATCGTATATTCAGACTTATTGCATTCCTTCCATACAGTAGAACTCAACTCAACCACCAGTATGTTGGAATGTCCGACAATGGCTGTCAGAATGGGGTAAGAAGAATCAGTGTGTGTGTGTGTGTCCGTACGTGCGTACGTGCACATGTGTGGTCAGGAGGGTTTACCATGGCTTAGAGCAGGTGTGTCAAACACACCCATTAAATCCATCCTTTGGGTGGTTTAAGGAAATAACCTTAATCAACAATAAATTACAAAAAGAAATGCAAAATGTGTAGAAATGACCTACATCTATTGTCTCTTCACTCTGTCCATCTTAATATCAATCATCTATAGTATCTTCACTCTGTCCAGCTTGATAAGTCATCTATAGTCTCTTCACTCTATAGCTGACTGTTATCAAGCTCGACAGTCTCTTCACTCTGTCCAGCTTGATAACAGTCAGCTATAGTCTCTTCACACTGTCCAGCTTGATAAGTCATTTATAGTCTCTTCACTCTGTCCAGCTTGATAACAGTCATCTATAGTCTCTTCACTCTGTCCAGCTTGATAACAGTCATCTATAGTCTCTTCACTCTGTCCAGTTTGATAACAGTCATCTATAGTCTCTTCACTCTGTCCAGTTTGATATCAGTCATCTATAGTCTCTTCACTCTGTCCAGCTTGATAAGTCATCTATAGTCTCTTCACTCTGTCCAGCTTGATAAGTCATCTATAGTCTCTTCCCTCTGTCCAGCTTGATAACAGTCATCTATAGTCTCTTCACTCTGTCCAGTTTGATAACAGTCATCTATAGTCTCTTCACTCTGTCCAGGTTGATAACAGTCATCTATAGTCTCTTCACTCTGTCCAGCTTGATAACAGTCATCTATAGTCTCTTCACTCTGTCCAGTTTGATAACAGTCATCTATAGTCTCTTCACTCTGTCCAGCTTGATAACAGTCATCTATAGTCTCTTCACTCTGTCCAGTTTGATAACAGTCATCTATAGTCTCATCACTCTGTCCAGCTTGATAACAGTCATCTATAGTCTCTTCACTCTGTCCAGTTTGATAACAGTCATCTATAGTCTCATCACTCTGTCCAGCTTGATAACAGTCATCTATAGTCTCTTCACTCTGTCCAGTTTGATAACAGTCATCTATAGTCTCATCACTCTGTCCAGCTTGATAACAGTCATCTATAGTCTCTTCCCTCTGTCCAGCTTGATAACAGTCATCTATAGTCTCTTCACTCTATAGATGACTGTTATCAAGCTCGACAGTCTCTTCACTCTGTCCATCTTGCTAACAGTCATCTATAGTCTCTTCACTCTATAGATGACTGTTATCAAGCTCGACAGTCTCTTCACTCTGTCCAGGTTGATAAGTCATCTATAGTCTCTTCACTCTGTCCATCTTGATAAGTCATCTATAGTCTCTTCCCTCTGTCCAGTTTGATAACAGTCATCTATAGTCTCTTCACTCTGTCTAGTATGATAACAGTCATCTATAGTCTCTTCACTCTGTCTAGTATGATAACAGTCATCTATAGTCTCTTCACTCTGTCCAGTTTGATAACAGTCATCTATAGTCTCATCACTCTGTCCAGCTTGATAACAGTCATCTATAGTCTCATCACTCTGTCCAGCTTGATAACAGTCATCTATAGTCTCTTCCCTCTGTCCAGCTTGATAAGTCATTTATAGTCTCTTCACTCTGTCCAGCTTGATAACAGTCATCTCTTCACTCTGTCCATCTTGCTAACAGTCATCTTTAGTCTCTTCACTCTATAGATGACTGTTATCAAGCTCGACAGTCTCTTCACTCTGTCCAGGTTGATAAGTCATCTATAGTCTCTTCACTCTGTCCAGTTTGATAACAGTCATCTATAGTCTCTTCACTCTGTCCAGTTTGATATCAGTCATCTATAGTCTCTTCACTCTGTCCAGCTTGATAAGTCATCTATAGTCTCTTCACTCTGTCCAGCTTGATAAGTCATCTATAGTCTCTTCCCTCTGTCCAGTTTGATAACAGTCATCTATAGTCTCTTCACTCTGTCCAGGTTGATAACAGTCATCTATAGTCTCTTCACTCTGTCCAGGTTGATAACAGTCATCTATAGTCTCTTCCCTCTGTCCAGTTTGATAACAGTCATCTATAGTCTCTTCACTCTGTCCATCTTGATAAGTCATCTATAGTCTCTTCCCTCTGTCCAGTTTGATAACAGTCATCTATAGTCTCTTCACTCTGTCTAGTATGATAACAGTCATCTATAGTCTCTTCACTCTGTCTAGTATGATAACAGTCATCTATAGTCTCTTCCCTCTGTCCAGTTTGATAACAGTCATCTATAGTCTCTTCCCTCTGTCCAGTTTGATAACAGTCATCTATAGTCTCTTCCCTCTGTCCAGTTTGATAACAGTCATCTATAGTCTCTTCCCTCTGTCCAGTTTGATAACAGTCATCCAAATGAAAGCTAGACAGTCAGGGAACATAAACAATTCCAAAGCAATGGATAGAGGACTTTTTTTTGTACATTCTGATGGTGAGGAAATATAATGCATTTGAAGACTGAATACAGCAAGGCAACATGAGTTTAATACCACAGAGAATGGGAAGCTTGGCAGCAACGCCAGTGCAGTAACCCTGTTAGTGTCCAAATTATAAAGTGTGTGTGTGTGTCAGTGTCAGTGTGTGTGTGTTTGTCTACTGCTGTCGAGTAAGTCACAGCTAATTTTCTCCAACATCCAGAGAACCAAAGTTTACAAGTATCCCACAGAAACATCTCCACACCACGCCCTCAGATGAGAAGAGAGAGAGAAAGACCGATGAAGGAGGAGAATGTACTTAGTCTCTTGTCGCCTATCCTTCCTGATACTTGTGCCAAACAGTGTTAAAGCAGAATAAGGAATGTATTATTTGCGGTGTGCCAGAGAACATTTTAATAAGGCAATCATTTTGGCAACAAGAAGATCTCCGCAATCCATCCTCCATGAATGCAATTTACATATGTTTACCAAAGTCACAGTGGTATTTTTGGGGGATGGTGTGTGTGTGTGTGGGTGTGTGTGTGTGTGTGTGTGTGTGTGTGTGTGTGTGTGTGTGTGTGTGTGTGTGTGTGTGTGTGTGTGTGTGTGTGTGTGTGTGTGTGTGTGTGTGTGTGTGTGTGTGTGTGTGTGTGTGTGTGTTGCCCTTACATGTCATGGAAGCCAATAGTTGTTGATATAATGTCTTATTTTAGACACCTTTAGAGATATATCTGGCATGCTGATCTATATAAAACGTCACATCATGTTGCTTGTCTCCGGTAACGTTGCTGTTAAATGAGAGCATAATGGCTAGCTAGTGTAAAGGACGTCACGCTGCTTGATTAGCGATTTCTTCCTCCTGATTCGGCCCATATACCTGGTGCAAACTCGGGACCTCTTCAGGCTAAGGAATAAGTTTCACGCATCCCCATGTCCTACACATGCATTATAGGTAGCAAAGCTACAAGACAGCAAAATGGAACTGCTCACTACTGATGTCCCCCAAGGCTCAGTGGTAGGCCCTCTCCTCTTCTTTCTATACACCAAGTCACTCAGTTTGTTTCAGTGGCTGGGAACTGCTCACTACTGATGTCCCCAAGGCTCGGTGGTAGGCCCTCTCCTCTTCTCTCTATACACCAAGTCACTCAGTTTGTTTCAGTGGCAGGGAACTGCTCACTACTTATGTCCCCAAGGCTCGGTAGTTGGCCCTCTCCTCTTCTCTCTATACACCAAATCACTCAGTTTGTTTCAGTGGCTGGGAACTGCTCACTACTTATGTCCCCCAAGGCTCGGTGGTTGGCCCTCTCCACTTCTCTCTATACACCAAGTCACTCAGTTTGTTTCAGTGGCTGGGAACGGACTCCTTTTCCTTTTTCTAAATGACCAGCTAGAACGTTGACAATGACTTTGTTCTAATGTCAGTTCTGTGACTGTTCCTGGTGGAATCCTAATGCATAATGTAGATGGAATGTCCTGGTGTGAATATCACACAGACTCTCTTCAGACACCTAGCACGCCACACGCACAAACACACACACACATCTCTCCCCTGACACTCGTGTCACTGTGTCCTCACAAGAGTGAGGCATGATGGGGATTGCTACTGTAATTACCCATCCTGCCTCTGGGTTTTTCCGACAGCCCGTCACTCCTTATGTCAACATCATTACCAGGGCTAGCTGGAAGTGTGTGTGTGTGTGTGTGTGTCTAATGTCAATATCTCTCTCCCTCTCCTCCATATTTTTCTTTACTTTCCATCTATCCTTGTCCTCTTGCATCCTCACACTTTCAATCTCCCTATTTCTCCCCCACCCCTCTCCACTTTCTGTCTCTCCACCTCTTCTCTCCCTCCTCCATCCATCTCTCCTCAGTCATCCCTGGAGTTTCATTGCGTTGAAAGGCAACTGTCCCTCTGCTGTGGAGGATCATGCTATCTATCAAGGTGAACCTCTCTCATCTCTCTCTCCTTTCTACCCTCTTCTCTCCTTATCTTTCCCTCAACCTCTCCCTCACAGTATCTCTTTCTCTCCCTTTCACCCACCTCCTCTCTCCCTTCACTTCTCTCATCTCTTACTTTCTAGAGTATCTCTCCTTTCTCTCTCTCTCTCTCTCTCTTATTTTCTAGAATATATTTCCCCTCTCTCTCTTACTTTCTTTTTGTGTGTGTGTGTGTGAGAACAGGGACCAAAGCCTCCTCGGAGGCTCGCAGTTCACGATGTTCCAGTCAGAATACGGAGAGCACTTCACCATCACCACCTCCAGCCAATGGGTGCAAGGTAACACACACACACTTCTGACTGGCCGTTGGGGCATGTCATCACTGTTTGAAAGCCTTTGATTTAAATTCAGCTCAACAGGGGGGGGGTGGTATTCCATGCTGTGAATTCTAGCTCCACACACACACACACACACACACACACACACACACACACACACACACACACACACACACACACACACACACACACACACACACACACACACACACACACACACACACACACACACACACACACACACACACACACACACACACACATCTTGGCAACGGGGTGTAGGGAATCCCATTGAAATGAGTTTGTGTGTCACAGAGGCAGAGGGACTGAGTGGTTTGACAGAGATGATGAGAGAGGATCAGGAGACTGGGAGAAGCTGTCTGACCTCCACAAGGCTTACCCTGACCGCTCCTGTAGCACCCCCATGGATATACAGGTAAAAACACACACACACACACACACACACACACACACACACACACACACACACACACACACACACACACACACACACACACCTGAACAGCTGGTGCCTATAGCTCTGTAGCAGCCAAATAACTTTGGAACAATAATGTGCCAAAGAAGTCAAAGCTAGCTTTGACTTCAGTGTTTTAAACAGACATTATTTTACCATAAACAAACTGCCGTCTTGGCTTGTTGTTTGGATGTTGAAGGCAAGGCTTCTGTTAAGCACTGCTGAGACAAATGTCATTATTCTTTCCCTCTACCTCTTCCTTCTCTCTCTCTTCCAGGCTGAGTCCCATGATGGTGTGCCATCGAACGAGACAGGAGATGTCATCTATAAGTCTGACAGGGACTACGGCTTCGTCTGTCTCAACAAGGACCAGAGCCATCGGCCTCTGTCACAACTACGGTAAACGAGTGCGGCCACGTCTGTAGTTGGGTGCCCGTGTGCATCTGCGGTAGAGAGAGAGAGAGAGAGAGAGAGAGAGAGAGGAGAGAGAGAGAGAGAGAGAGAGAGAGAAACTAGGTACACAATTATACCATATGGTTGCCTGATTTGATTGAGGTCATTTAGGTGTGTGTGTGATGTCTGTAGATTGTGTGGTGTGTGTGTCAGCACAGACACAGGTGTGTGTGTGTGTGTGTGTGTGTGTGTGTGTGTGTGTGTGTGTGTGTGTGTGTGTGTGTGTGTGTGTCAGTGCATTTGATATAACCAAATTGATTGACGTATTCTCTGTCCCTCCAGTGCGTCCCCAGGCCTCCATCTCTATAGAGCATCTGTCCAACAGCACTGTCCTGGGAGTTAGCTGAGCCAGCTGAAGGCTGGGGCCCAGGAGACAGACTGGTGCTGGCCAGTACTGACTACTCTATGCACCAGGCTGAGGAGTTCACCATACTACCCTGCCCTGCCTGTGGGCCCACACAGGTTAAAGTCCAAGGTGAGTGTGGGGTGGATGGTGGAGGGTGTGTACTTGTGTGTACTTGCGTTGGTGTGTGTGTGTGTGCAAGCTGTGATGCTGCTTTAATGTCTGTACTTTGCATCAGTAGTTAAGTCTCCTTGTTAAAAATATAAGTCTAAGGTTGACCGACCTAACGTCCGTTGCAATAGCAACCGAGTCAAAAGTCATAGACATTTTAGACTACAGGACAACTAGTAAGACAGAAACAAGGATTCCATTTCGTAACTTTCACCAATCTAGACTGTGTGTGTATCTTTATTGGGTTCCCATTAGCTGCTGAAGAAGCAGCAGCTATTCTTCCTGGGGTCCACACAAAACATAGAACATGACTAGGAGTTTATTCAGTTAACCTGACAGCCCAGCTGCTCCAACTGATTTATGGTGTGTGTGTGTGTGGTGTGTGTGTGTGTGTGTGTGTGTGTGTGTGTGTGTGTGTGTGTGTGTGTGTGTGTGTGTGTGTGTGTGTGTGTGTGTGTGTGTGTGTGTGTGTGTGTGTGTGTGTGTGTGTGTGTGTGTGTGTGTGTGTGTAAGCACCTTCAACCTTGCTGCCACAGCCTTGGCATGGATGGATTGATGTGTTGAATGATGGACAGAGAGACAGACAGAGAGACAGGGCATGTGTCCAAAATGCCACCCTATTTACTATATAGTGCACTGTTTTAGACTATATAGTGCACTATAGGGAGAATACAGGCCTGAGAATGAAGCATAGGTAATGTTTGTATGCCCCAGATTTCTGCTTCCCAGCGCAGAAGCTTGAGCTACTAAATGACAATGGTTGAATGACAGTGGTTTTGGAACACACTGCTCATTGGAACGGACAGAGAAGATTGTTTATGTGCTGAAAATAGCTGTTGGAGAGATTCTTGTGAATGCATAAGTGGAAGTTGTATAAAGTGAGTTGTGTGCGCGCGTGTGCAAGTGAGTTGTATCATGTATGTGTGCGTGTGTGTGTTTCAACTCTACCAATGTGAATTTCCACCCTCATACTCACAATAACAAGGTTAGAGTGTTCCAACTCCTAGTCAGTGTCCCAAATGGCAGCATATTCCCAGACAAGTGCACTACATTTGACCAGGGATCTAGTAGCACTGTAAAAGGGAATAGGGTGTAATTTAAGGACATTCCCAGGCTTCTTTAGTCCTTTTTCTTTTCATGGGTCCAAACCAAGTAAGTCTTTGGCCAGACAGCTCACAAAAACTCAAACAAGTATTCTGACACCCCACCACCTTTATTTGTCTGTGTGTGTCTGTGTCTCTGTTGTGTCTGTGTGCCTCTACATCTGTTGTCCATCTGTCTCTGTGTGTGTGTGTGCGTCTGTGTCTGTGTGTGCGTCTGTGCGTGTGTGTGTCTGTGTACGTCTGTGTGCGTGTGTGTATCTGTGTTGTGTCTCTACATCTTTATCCATACAGACAATGTCAAACAAGTGTTCTCTGAGAGCATTCTGAACCTGAGAGAGAGAGACAAAGGAAGATCTTTATCCATCTGTGAGATGAAGAAAGGAAGCTTGACTTTCTATGAGCTCCACAGGCTTCTGGCAGCAAACATCTGTCTAAATCCCTGTATAGCTATACAACATGTTTCCTAATCAGATCCCTGCACATCTCAACTCTATCTGTCAAACCTGAACTCCATTCCATCTGACTTACAGGGATTTTCTGCACTTGCTGTACATCTTGAATCCCAGATCTGCTCTCTCTTCCTGGGGCCGAACATTAATCTATTCCCAGGCTTCTGAAGGCCTCTGGGCATCATAGTAAGTCATGAGCTTCCTCTCTACATTCATTATATCTTTTATCCTCTCCATCTCTCTTTCTGTCTCTACATCTTTATCCATCTGTCTCTCTTTCTCTGTCTCTACATCTTTATCCATCTGTCTCTCTTTCTCTGTCTACATCTTTATCCATCTCTTTCTCTGTCTACATCTTTATCCATCTGTCTCTTTCTCTGTCTCTACATTCTTTATCCATCTGTCTCTTTCTCTGTCTCTACATCTTTATCCATCTGTCTCTCTTTCTCTGTCTCTACATCTTTATCCATCTGTCTCTCTTTCTCTGTCTCTACATCTTTATCCATCTGTCTCTCTTTCTCTGTCTACATCTTTATCCATCTGTCTCTCTTTCTCTGTCTCTACATCTTTATCCATCTGTCTCTCTTTCTCTGTCTCACACATCTTTATCCATCTGTCTCTCTTTCTCTGTCTCTATATCTTTATCCATCTGTCTCTCTTTCTCTGTCTCTACATCTTTATCCATCTGTCTCTTTCTCTGTCTACATCTTTATCCATCTGTCTCTCTTTCTCTGTCTCTACATATTTATCCATCTGTCTCTCTTCTCTGTCTCTACATCTTTATCCATCTGTCTCTCTTTCTCTGTCTCTACATCTTTATCCATCTGTCTCTCTTTCTCTGTCTCTACATCTTTATCCATCTGTCTCTCTTTCTCTGTCTACATCTTTATCCATCTCTCTCTTTCTCTGTCTCTACATCTTTATCCATCTGTCTCTCTTTCTCTGTCTCTACATCTTTATCCATCTGTCTCTCTTTCTCTGTCTCTACATCTTTATCCATCTGTCTCTCTTTCTCTGTCTACATCTTTATCCATCTGTCTCTCTTTCTCTGTCTCTACATCTTTATCCATCTGTCTCTTTTCTGTCTACATCTTTATCCATCTGTCTCTCTTTCTCTGTCTCTACATCTTTATCCATCTGTCTCTCTTTCTCTGTCTACATCTTTATCCATCTGTCTCTCTTTCTCTGTCTCTACATCTTTATCCATCTGTCTCTCTTTCTCTGTCTCTACATCTTTATCCATCTCTCTCTTTCTCTGTCTCTACATCTTTATCCATCTGTCTCTTTCTCTGTCTACATCTTTATCCATCTGTCTCTCTTTTCTCTGTCTACATCTTTATCCATCTGTCTCTCTTTCTCTGTCTCTACATCTTTATCCATCTGTCTCTCTTTCTCTGTCTCTACATCTTTATCCATCTGTCTCTCTTTCTCTGTCTACATCTTTATCCATCTGTCTCTCTTTCTCTGTCTACATCTTTATCCATCTGTCTCTCTTTCTCTGTCTCTACATCTTTATCCATCTGTCTCTCTTTCTCTGTCTCTACATCTTTATCCATCTGTCTCTTTCTCTGTCTACATCTTTATCCATCTGTCTCTCTTTCTCTGTCTCTACATCTTTATCCATCTGTCTCTCTTTCTCTGTCTCTACATCTTTATCCATCTGTCTCTCTTTCTCTGTCTACATCTTTATCCATCTCTCTCTTTCTCTGTCTACATCTTTATCCATCTGTCTCTCTTTCTCTGTCTCTACATTCTTTATCCATCTGTCTCTCTTTCTCTGTTTCTACATCTTTATCCATCTGTCTCTCTTTCTCTGTCTCTACATCTTTATCCATCTGTCTCTTTCTCTGTCTACATCTTTATCCATCTGTCTCTCTTTCTCTGTCTCTACATCTTTATCCATCTGTCTCTCTTTCTCTGTCTACATCTTTATCCATCTGTCTCTCTTTCTCTGTCTCTACATCTTTATCCATCTGTCTCTCTTTCTCTGTCTATATCTTTATCCATCTGTCTCTCTTTCTCTGTCTCTACATCTTTATCCATCTGTCTCTTTTTCTCTCTCAAACATCTTTATCCATCTGTCTCTTTCTCTGTCTACATCTTTATCCATCTGTCTCTTCTCTGTCTACATCTTTATCCATCTGTCTCTCTTTCTCTGTCTCTACATCTTTATCCATCTGTCTCTCTTTCTCTGTCTACATCTTTATCCATCTGTCTCTCTTTCTCTGTCTACATCTTTATCCATCTGTCTCTCTTTCTCTGTCTCTACATCTTTATCCATCTCTCTCTTTCTCTGTCTCTACATCTTTATCCATCTGTCTCTCTTTCTCTTTCTCTGTGTCTACATCTTTATCCATCTGTCTCTCTTTCTCTGTGTCTACATCTTTATCCATCTGTCTCTCTTTCTCTGTCTCTACATCTTTATCCATCTGTCTCTCTTTCTCTGTCTACATCTTTATCCATCTGTCTCTCTTTCTCTGTCTCTACATCTTTATCCATCTGTCTCTTTCTCTGTCTACATCTTTATCCATCTGTCTCTCTTTCTCTGTCTCTACATCTTTATCCATCTGTCTCTCTTTCTTTGTCTCTATATCTTTATCCATCTGTCTCTCTCTCTGTCTCTACATCTTTATCCATCTGTCTCTCTTTCTCTGTCTCTACATCTTTATCCATCTGTCTCTCTTTCTCTGTCTCTACATCTTTATCCATCTGTCTCTCTTTCTCTGTCTACATCTTTATCCATCTGTCTCTCTTTCTCTGTCTCTACATATTTATCCATCTCTCTCTCTCTCTCTGTCTCTCTCTCACTTTCTCTTTGGCCGTGTCTGAAATCTGTCTTGCGTACTACTTACTAAAACTGCATACTGCGTACTAATCGTACTACATACTATTTAGAACGTAGTTTTTATTAGAAGAGGACTGCAGCAAGCACAAACATCAGCATACTAGTCTCATTCTACTGAGTATGTGTCATCTAATGTACATCTAATGTACAAATGTGTTGATTCCCTCCATTCATTCAGCGCTTACCCTGATTATCACCTGTTGTCAGACACATGGATCTTAAGAGGATTCTTTTCCTCAATAGTTTGCAGTGAATTCTACTAGATTAAGAAGATGAAATTAGAATGACATCCTGCCATTTAAAGCATACTACATTTTTGAAATATCACATACTATAAAACATGATACCGAATATGCCTTCTATTTAGAATGCAGCTTTAGTTATTCAGACACTGTCTTTCTATCGCTCTGTCTTACAGATACGGATGTCACCTTACCGATGTCACTGTACCTCTCTCGCTGTCTCGCTTTCGCTCTCGCGCTCTCGCTCTCGCGCTCTCTCGCTCTCTCTCTCACGCTCTCACTCTCTCTCGCTGTCTCTCGCTGTCTCTCTCGCTCTCTCGCTCTCGCGCTCTAGCTCTCGCGCTCTCGCGCTCTCTCTCTCGCGCTCTCACTCTCTCTCTCGCTCATAATAATGGCTGGAACGTAAATGGAATGGCATCAAAACACATGGAAACCATGTATTTGATGTATTTGGTACCATTCCACCTATTCTGCTCCAGCCTTTACCACTAGCCTGTCCTCCCCAATTAAGGTGCCACCAACCTCCTGTGATACAGTTGTCTGTTAACCTTACCTGTGTTGATGATACATGACATTATTTTTGGTCGCTGCCTTCATTCCTTTCAGCTCCCAGCAATTCTCTATGGCTCTGTCTCTGCTTTCTAAAAGTTACCACTGATTTATTGTGACATGCCCTCAATTGGCTGTGTGTGTGTGTGTGTGGGTGTAGGTGTGTGTGTGTGTGTGTGTGTGTGTGTGTGTGTGTGTGTGTGTGTGTGTGTGTGTGTGTGTGTGTGTGTGTGTGTGTGTGTGTGTGTGTGTGTGTGTGTGCTTGCATGCTTTTGTTAGTTTGACTATAAGAGCAGATAGTAGTTCACTCTGAAGACTTCCACAGTAGATACATCAATGTTTAAAATTCCCTGAATAATGAGTTGTTTATCTAGGGGCTGCAGCTCTGTTTTCTAGGCCTATTAATTAGGTGTGTGTGTGTGTGTGTGTTCAATCTATTTTAATGAAAGGTAGACTCTGGCTCATCACTAACCCCTTTCAACTTCGATCTACCTATTAATTTAATTTCTGTATTTATTCATTCCGCTCGTAGCCCTCCAGTGATGCACAATTAGATGCTCTTGTTGTGGATGTCTAAAGAGTTAGGCAGAGGCTCGTCTACCCAAGGCTCTGATGAAGGCACTGACACCAAAACATAAGCCTGTTTGGATAAAGTTAGGCAATCAGTTAATAAGTTATATACAGTGTGTCTGCTATTTCTGTCTTGCATGTGGGCGTGGCCAGAGAGAGAGAGAGAGAGAGAGAGAGAGAGAGAGAGAGAGAGAGAGAGAGAGAGAGAGAGAGAGAGAGAGAGAGAGAGAGAGAGAGAGAGAGAGAGAGAGAGAGAGAGAGAGAGAGAGAGAGAGAGAGAGAGAGAGAGAGAGAGAGAGAGAGAATTTTAATTGGAAAGTGTTTGTGTGGCTAATGATGCATTTTCAGGGACAGTTGATAATGTGTCTCTGCATGTGGTTCACAATAATATTAATGTGTATATCCAAATTAAATCTTTTGACCATGATAATCTCAGACAGGCAGGCAGTTAGGCTGGCAGACACAGTTATACAAACACACACGGACAAATTCTCATTCCTAATAGGGTCACGGTATGTTCTCCAACTCTCTCCGTTCGTCAGTGGAGGATGCAGTTCGTCAGTGTTGTCAGGGGAGCGCCAGTAGCAGGGCAAAAGGTGGCCGTGATTCTTTCCAACGGCTCCCTCAAGGCAGACCATTTCAGAACCAACAGTACCCAGGTATCTACCTCTGCTTGTCTCCTCCGCATCATTAACAATTGGGAGAGAGAGGGGCAGACGGGGGCAGGAGCGGAGGAAAGAGAGAAAGAGGGTAGAGAGAAGGGGGGCCGGGGGAGAGAGACAATGGGTGTGAGATTGCTGTCAGTCTTTATTGCACTGATGAGTAAATCCTGAGAAGTGATCCAGTCACTTTCTTTGTGCACAGAAAGGTTTCATCAGTAACGGAGGGTTGAGATGCGTGGGGGGTTTCATCAGTAAAGGAGGGTTGAGATGCGTGGGGGGTTTCATCAGTAAAGGAGGGTTGAGATGCGTGGGGGGTTTCATCAGTAAAGGAGGGTTGAGATGCGTGGGGGTTTCATCAGTAAAGAGGGTTGAGATGCGTGGGGGGTTTCATCAGTAAAGGAGGGTTGAGATGCGTGGGGGTTTCATCAGTAAAGGAGGGTTGAGATGCGTGGGGGTTTCATCAGTAAAGGAGGGTTGAGATGCGTGGGGGTTTCATCAGTAAAGGAGGGTTGAGATGCGTGGGGGTTTCATCAGTAGAAGGAGGGTTGAGATGCGTGGGGGCTTTCATCAGTAAAGGAGGGTTGAGATGCGTGGGGGGTTTCATCAGTAAAGGAGGGTTGAGATGCGTGGGGGGTTTCATCAGTAAAGGAGGGTTGAGATGCGTGGGGGGTTTCATCAGTAAAGGAGGGTTGAGATGCGTGGGGGGTTTCATCAGTAAAGGAGGGTTGAGATGCGTGGGGGTTTCATCAGTAAAGGAGGGTTGAGATGCGTGGGGGTTTCATCAGTAACGGAGGGTTGAGATGCGTGGGGGGTTTCATCAGTAAAGGAGGGTTGAGATGCGTGGGGGGTTTCATCAGTAACGGAGGGTTGAGATGCGTGGGGGGTTTCATCAGTAAAGGAGGGTTGAGATGCGTGGGGGTTTCATCAGTAAAGGAGGGTTGAGATGCGTGGGGGGTTTCATCAGTAAAGGAGGGTTGAGATGCGTGGGGGTTTCATCAGTAAAGGAGGGTTGAGATGCGTGGGGGTTTCATCAGTAAAGGAGGGTTGAGATGCGTGGGGGTTTCATCAGTAAAGGAGGGTTGAGATGCGTGGGGGGTTTCATCAGTAAAGGAGGGTTGAGATGCGTGGGGGGTTTCATCAGTAAAGGAGGGTTGAGATGGGGGCAGTAAAGGGGGTTTCATCAGTAAAGGAGGGTTGAGATGCGTGGGGGTTTCATCAGTAAAGGAGGGTTGATATGCGTGGGGGTTTCATCAGTAAAGGAGGGTTGAGATGCGTGGGGGTTTCATCAGTAAAGGAGGGTTGAGATGCGTGGGGGTTTCATCAGTAAAGGAGGGTTGAGATGCGTGGGGGTTTCATCAGTAAAGGAGGGTTGAGATGCGTGGGTGACCAGCTGTGTCTCTACTGGGGTTTTCTGATTCTTTTACTTCAATAACTTATTTTCATTTAATTCCATTTTTCTTTCTTCTTCTTTTTCTTCAATAACTCTTTGGCATTTAATGACTGTAGTGTTTGTGTCTAGTGTGTGGGCGGGCAGTAGGAGCTGTTCTTTTCTTAGATTCCTCTCTTTTTTTTTCATGTTTTTCTCCTCTTAAGAAATCATGTAATATGATGCCATTAGTGAGGAGAGAAGACTGAACCTGGGGAAAGTGAATGTTCTGAACTCATTCATATTTCTTTAGTATCTACTTGGATCATTAGATGTCACAGACAGTGGGCTGTTCTTGTCACAACCTCTCCTCTCACTCTCTCATTTCCTCTCTCTGTTTCTCTCCTCTTATCTCGTGATGTGTATATTCCTCTCCTCTCACTCTCTCATTTCCTCTCTCTGTTTCTCTCCTCTCATCTCGTGATGTGTATATTCCTCTCCTCTCACTCTCTCATTTCCTCTCTCTGTTTCTTTCCTCTCTCGTGATGTGTTTCTCTCCTCTCTCTGTTTCTCTCCTCTTATCTCGTGATGTGTATATTCCTCTCCTCTCTCCATCCCCCCCTAATAGTTGTCATCTGTCATATATCTAGCTCCCCAGTAGCTGGACTGGCAGACTCATTCTGTGACCTTTAACACCCACCATCATCATCTTCCTCAACCTCCCTCCATTAAATCTCTTCCCATGTCTCACCCTTTCTCTCTGTGTGTTTGGTCTGCGGCCCTGCCAACTACAGAGTGGTTCTTGTGACAGCTGTGAGGTGGTGACATCTTCAGACTAAAGGGAGATGTCTGAAGAGACAGACAATCACATTCAAATAAAGACAAATCCTTCACAGACCGATTCCTGTGTGAGTGAGTGACGACATTCTGTGACCAATGTGTTAAATTTAGGCACACAGAAACAACTGGGTTCAATCCCAGTGTGGGGCACTAGTTTTTAATGTTGTTTTTTTGCCCCTAGTGGCCGGTTTTGATGCTGTCTCCCAACTTCTAGAGGACCTGCACAAATGTGGAATTTTGCTTGGAAGTGATTCCTCTACACACACACACACAAAAGCACCCACTCTAGTTTCTCTCCCTCCACTTTCAGCCTATAAGGCCTTCTAAAATCACAGGGCAATTTTCTCCCACTAGTGGAAATTGACTCTAAAGAACAACATTAAAACATTCTCTGGTTGCCTTCTGAGAGTGATGCTCTCACATGTTCCAGGCAAGTGCTTTGGTTGTATATTCTGTGTGTGTGTGTTTGTGTGTGTGTGTGTGTGTGTGTGTGTGTGTGTGTGTGTGTGTGTGTGTGTGTGTGTGTGTGTGTGTGTGTGTGTGTGTGTGTGTGTGTGTGTGTGTGTGTGTGTGTGTGTGTGCATACAGTGTGTGTGTGCATACAGTATGTGTGTGTCAGGGAAGATTTAAATTTATCAGACATATGGATTGGGAGCATAACCCATTAGGGCTTCCACCCATGAAGCAAGCACCATCGATAGATGAGGGATGTTGACCAAATGAGCCACATTTACATGTCCTTAAAAACAGCCTAACTAATTACAAACAACTATTCCATGTGTTTGGGTGTGTAGAATATGCAAAACTTAGGTCACTATCTCTACAGATAATACCCACCACTACTATTACAGTATATTTAATATTAAAAAACAACAACTACTATGTCACTATCTCTACAGATAATACCCACCACTACTATTACAGTACATTTAATATAAAAACAAAACCCAACTACTAGGTCACTATCTCTACAGATAATACCGACCACTACTATTACAGTACATTTAATATAAAAACAAAACCCAACTACTAGGTCACTATCTCTACAGATAATACCGACCACTACTATTACAGTACATTTAATATAAAAACAAAACCCAACTACTAGGTCACTATCTCTACAGATAATACCCACCGCTACTATTACAGTACATTTAATATAAAAACAAAACCCAACTACTAGGTCACTATCTCTACAGATAATACCCACCGCTACTATTACAGTACATTTAATATAAAAACAAAACCCAACTACTAGGTCACTATCTCTACAGATAATACCCACCGCTACTATTACAGTACATTTAATGTAAAAACAAAACCCAACTACTATGTCATTATCTCTACAGATAATACCCACCACTACTATTACAGTACATTTAATATAAAAACTAAAACCCAACTACTAGGTCACTATCTCTACAGATAATACCCACCGCTACTATTACAGTACATTTAATGTAAAAACAAAACCCAACTACTAGGTCACTATCTCTACAGATAATACCCACCGCTACTATTACAGTACATTTAATATAAAAACAAAACCCAACTACTAGGTCACTATCTCTACAGATAATACCCACCGCTACTATTACAGTACATTTAATATAAAAACAAAACCCAACTACTAGGTCACTATCTCTACAGATAATACCCACCACTACTATTACAGTACATTTAATATAAAAACAAAACCCAACTACTAGGTCACTATCTCTACAGATAATACCCACCGCTACTATTACAGTACATTTAATGTAAAAACAAAACCCAACTACTATGTCACTATCTCTACAGATAATACCCACCGCTACTATTACAGTACATTTAATATAAAAACAAAACCCAACTACTAGGTCACTATCTCTACAGATAATACCGACCACTACTATTACAGTACATTTAATATAAAAACAAAACCCAACTACTAGGTCACTATCTCTACAGATAATACCCACCGCTACTATTACAGTACATTTAATGTAAAAACAAAACCCAACTACTATGTCACTATCTCTACAGATAATACCCACCGCTACTATTACAGTACATTTAATATAAAAACAAAACCCAACTACTAGGTCACTATCTCTACAGATAATACCGACCACTACTATTACAGTACATTTAATATAAAAACAAAACCCAACTACTAGGTCACTATCTCTACAGATAATACCGACCACTACTATTACAGTACATTTAATGTAAAAACAAACATCTATGCAGTCGCAATGGCGAGAGAGAGGCCCCAGTGAAACAGGAGCAGGTAGGCAGACACTTTCATTACAGGAATCATGAGGATAATGTCATTTACTGTTTCACGAAGACGTTTTGAGTGAGGTAAATTAATGTGCAGCTCACACAGATGAGACCAATACATGTTTTAAGTCGCCCAGTGAGACTAAATGGTGGCAGTCTGGCGCCCCGCCATGTAGGCTTTTCACTACTCTCTAATTTTACTTTGATGAAAAAGGGCTCCATCTTCACAATCAACAGTATCCTAGGCCAAGGCTCCTCTCTCACTCTCTCCTCAGCAGCAGACCAGCCCCGGATCGGCTTTTCATTTATTTTATCGGCCAAAAGCCGGAAATTACCTGCTAACGGAAACCCTGGTGTGTGTGTGTGTGTGCTGCAAGGTATGTTCTAACTCTTTATGTGTGTGCGTGCGTGTGTGTGTAGGTAAGCCAGTGTTCCTCCACATGGGTGAGGAGGTGGATGGGGTGGACATGAGGGCAGAGGTCGGCCTGCTGAGTCGCAACATCCTGGTGCGCGGCGAGATGGAACCTGGTTGCTACGGCAACGAGGCCTGCAAGTTCTTCGCCTTTGACACTTTTGGAGGACACGTGAAGGTCATTTAATTAACATGTCATTAATTGTTCGAATCTACCCCTCCAATCTATCTATTTATCCCTCTATCTACACCTTTATTTTATTCATCCATCCACCCATTCTTCCTCTCTTCATCCTTCCATAAACCCCTACATCTTCTCTTCATCCTTCCATAAACCCCTACATCCTCTTTTCATTCTTCCATAAACCCCTACATCTTCTCTTCATCCTTCCATAAACCGCTACATCTTCTCTTCATCCTTCCATAAACCCCTACATCTTCTCTTCATCCTTCCATAAAGCCCTACATCTTCTCTTCATCCTTCCATAAAGCCCTACATCTTCTCTTCATCCTTCCATAAACCCCTACATCTTCTCTTCATCCTTCCATAAACCCCTACATCTTCTCTTCATCCTTCCATAAACCCCTACATCTTCTCTTCATCCTTCCATAAACCCCTACATCTTCTCTTCATCCTTCCATAAACCCCTACATCTTCTCTTCATCCTTCCATAAACCCCTACATCTTCTCTTCATCCTTCCATAAACCCCTACATCTTCTCTTCATCCTTCCATAAAGCCCTACATCTTCTCTTCATCCTTCCATAAAGCCCTACATCTTCTCTTCATCCTTCCATAAACCCCTACATCTTCTCTTCATCCTTCCATAAACCCCTACATCTTCTCTTCATCCTTCCATAAACCCCTACATCTTCTCTTCATCCTTCCATAAACCCCTACATCTTCTCTTCATCCTTCCATAAACCCCTACATCTTCTCTTCATCCTTCCATAAACCCCCCTTCATCCTTCCATCTACATCTTCTCTTCATCCTTCCATAAACCCCTACATCTTCTCTTCATCCTTCCATAAATACATCTTCTCTTCATCCTTCCATAAAGCCCTACATCTTCTCTTCATCCTTCCATAAACCCCTACATCTTCTCTTCATCCTTCCATAAACCCCTACATCTTCTCTTCATCCTTCCATAAACCCCTACATCTTCTCTTCATCCTTCCATAAACATCCCTTATCCTTCCATCTACATCTTCTCTTCATCCTTCCATAAACCCCTACATCTTCTCTTCATCCTTCCATAAACCCCTACATCTTCTCTTCATCCTTCCATAAAGCCCTACATCTTCTCTTCATCCTTCCATAAACCCCTACATCTTCTCTTCATCCTTCCATAAAGCCCTACATCTTCTCTTCATCCTTCCATAAACCCCTACATCTTCTCTTCATCCTTCCATAAACCCCTACATCTTCTCTTCATCCTTCCATAAACCCCTACATCTTCTCCTTCATCCTTCTCTTCATCCTTAAACCCCTACATCTTCTCTTCATCCTTCCATAAACCCCTACATCTTCTCTTCATCCTTCCATAAAGCCCTACATCTTCTCTTCATCCTTCCATAAAGCCCTACATCTTCTCTTCATCCTTCCATAAAGCCCTACATCTTCTCTTTGTCCCTCCATCTACTTTCACCTTTTATTTATCCTTCCACTGATCCAAACATGTAGATATTGTGTGTAGGGCTTAACTTCCTTAACCTTTTACAGCGGTGGGCTAAATCAAGGTCACACAGAGTGTTTCTTGTTATTCTTAAACAATTCTACTTTGAAACAAAAGTATACATTACATTTAAGTCATTTAGCAGACGCTCTTATCCAGAGCGACTTACAAATTGGTGCATACACCTTATGGTATACACTTATGGTATACACTTATGGTATACACCTCACACACATGGTTATGGGATAAAAAAAGAAGACACCTGTACCATGTCAGATATAGATTTTAAATGTTGAGTTTGCATCCCAATATTACACTTTAAATGCAGCCCAGAAGACTGAAATATAACAAAACTGTTTGACATAGAAACACCGGATTTTCGGCGGGTTTTTGAAATAATGTTGATTAATTATGAATAATATTCGTAACCTTCCACCCATGAGGCCTCAAGGCCATTGAAAGGGCTACAGTTTGTAGGAAAGGGCTACAGTCTGTGAGGTTACCAGAGTTTTGCAGCCCTGATCATGTCTTTCTGTTCTGTTTATTCAGTACCTTGAGGCCTTCACCAGAAGAAATGGGCTATTGTTTTGGGCTATACTGTCCAGTTAACATAAAGGTTACATTAAGAAACTGAGCTCATCTATTGTCCTTACAGGTTAGGTGAGGGTAAGGGAAAAGTTTATAGAGTTTAGTTATAATCAAATGTTTAGTTAGAAAGTACAACCCTTCCGTCCCCGTCTAACATGGCTAGACGCCCAGAGTCTGGGGAGCACAGTTAGGACAGAGAGGGCTGAGACTGTCACACACGCCAGCCAACTAGATTATTACAGTAATTATCTGGTTTGGGTCATGACTGTCATCAGATGACATATGGTGACGCAATCTGTCAATGACATCTGTAATATCATCGTTAAGACAGTGGTATGTCGGCTGTCATTAGACCAGTGTGATTCTATGACAGATAGACAGGTAGACACACACACACACACACACACACACACACACACACACACACACACACACACACACACACACACACACACACACACACACACACACACACACACACACACACACACACACACACACACACACACACACACACACACACAGCACCATAACAGCTATGGATAATATCAATGCCAGATACCAACCCTGATTTAAGCAAGCAGGCGGGCTAAGATTTGCACAAATAAACAATTGTCACTTTGCTGACAGGGAGTGTCACATTGGGAGAGTTTCTTGTATTATGTTGTTTGCCATTACTGTAATTAGGTTTGGCAGAACATTTCCAATGAGGGAGAGTTTCTTGTATTATGTTGTTTGCCATTACTGTAATTAGGTTTGGCAGAACATTTCCAATGAGGGAGAGTTTCTTGTATTATGTTGTTTGCCATTACTGTAATTAGGTTTGGCAGAACATTTCCAATGAGTGAGAGTTTCTTGTATTGTGTTGTTTGCCATTACAGTAATTAGGTTTGGCAGAACATTTCCAATGAGGGAAAGTTTCTTGTATTATGTTGTTTGCCATTACTGTAATTAGGTTTGACAGAACATTTCCAATGAGGGAGAGTTTCTTGTATTATGTTGTTTGCCATTACTGTAATTAGGTTTGGCAGAACATTTCCAATGAGGGAGAGTTTCTTGTATTATGTTGTTTGCCATTACTGTAATTAGGTTTGGCAGAACATTTCCAATGAGGGAGAGTTTCTTGTATTATGTTGTTTGCCATTACTGTAATTAGGTTTGGCAGAACATTTCCAATGAGGGAGAGTTTCTTGTATTATGTTGTTTGCCATTACTGTAATTAGGTTTGACAGAACATTTCCAATGAGGGAGAGTTTCTTGTATTATGTTGTTTGCCATTACTGTAATTAGGTTTGGCAGAACATTTCCAATGAGGGAGAGTTTCTTGTATTATGTTGTTTGCCATTACTGTAATTAGGTTTGGCAGAACATTTCCAATGAGGAGAGTTTCTTGTATTATGTTGTTTGCCATTACTGTAATTAGGTTTGGCAGAACATTTCCAATGAGGGAGAGTTTCTTGTATTATGTTGTTTGCCATTACTGTAATTAGGTTTGGCAGAACATTTCCAATGAGGAAAGTTTCTTGTATTATGTTGTTTGCCATTACTGTAATTAGGTTTGACAGAACATTTCCAATGAGGGAGAGTTTCTTGTATTATGTTGTTTGCCATTACTGTAATTAGGTTTGGCAGAACATTTCCAATGAGGGAGAGTTTCTTGTATTATGTTGTTTGCCATTACTGTAATTAGGTTTGACAGAACATTTCCAATGAGGGAAAGTTTCTTGTATTATGTTGTTTGCCATTACTGTAATTAGGTTTGACAGCAGAACATTTGGCAGAACCAATGAGGGAGAGTTTCTTGTATTATGTTGTTTGCCATTACTGTAATTAGGTTTGACAGAACATTTCCAATGAGGGAAAGTTTCTTGTATTATGTTGTTTGCCATTACTGTAATTAGGTTTGACAGAACATTTCCAATGAGGGAGAGTTTCTTGTATTATGTTGTTTGCCATTACTGTAATTAGGTTTGACAGAACATTTCCAATGAGGGAGAGTTTCTTGTATTATGTTGTTTGCCATTACTGTAATTAGGTTTGACAGAACATTTCCAATGAGGGAGAGTTTCTTGTATTATGTTGTTTGCCATTACTGTAATTAGGTTTGGCAGAACATTTCCAATGAGGGAAAGTTTCTTGGAAGCTCTTTTGATTGAGTTCCGTCTAAATGAAGGCACATTTTATTTACAGCACAGGAACAAAGTGTGAAGCGCAACGTAGGAGGGAGACAGACACACACACACACACACACACACACACACACACACACACACACACACACACACACACACACACACACACACACACACACACACACACACACACACACACACACACACACACACACACACGCGCGCGCACTGGCATAGTCTTTAGAATGAGTTGGATTGCATCCTGTTCAATAGACAGCTGTTTATTGAAGCTGTCAGTCATAGGACCTGGGTTGTGTCCCAAATGCCACCCTATAATAGTGCAGTACTTTGACCAGGAAATGCAGGGCTCTCATTTGGGACGCAACCCAGGAGAAGATCCACAGCTAGTATGGAATGGAGCCACGTCCATCTCCACTGCCTGCAAATTCTTCCCATTACATTCTAGTCAACCACATTTTAATGAAGAATTATGGAAAGGATTTGATTAGTCTCTCATGCATGGAAACTCTTGCTATCTTTTTATCTGTCTCCTACTCAATCTCTCACACTCTCACTGTTTCTTTCACATTCAAATTATCCTGTCTCACTCTCTAGTGGTCTCACTCTCTAGCGGTCTCACTCTCTAGCGGTCTCACTCTCTAGCGGTCTCACCATATTGGTCTCACTCTCTAGCGGTCTCACCATATCAGTCTCACTCTCTAGCGGTCTCACTCTCTAGTGGTCTCACTCTCTAGCAGTCTCACCATTTCGGTCTCACTCTCTAGCGGTCTCACTCTCTGGCGGTCTCACTCTCTAGCGGTCTCACTCTCTAGCGGTATCACTCTCTAGCGGTATCACTCTCTAGATGTCTCACCATATCGGTCACATTCTCTAACGGTCACACTCTCTAACGGTCTCACTCTCTAACGGTCTCACTCTCTAGCGGTCTCACTCTCTAGCGATCTAACTCTCTAGCGGTCTCACTCTCTAGCGGTCACACTCTCTAACTTTCCTCACTCTCTGGCGGTCTCACTCTCTGGCGGTCTCACTCTCTAGCGGCCTCACTCTCTAGCGGTCTCACTCTCTGGCGGTCTCACTCTCTAGCGGTCTCACTCTCTAACGGTCTCACTCTCTGGCGGTCTCACTCTCTGGCGGTCTCACTCTCTAGCGGTATCACTCTCTAGCGGTCTCACCATATCGGTCACATTCTCTAACGGTCACACTCTCTAACGGTCTCACTCTCTAACGGTCTCACTCTCTAGCGGTCTCACTCTCTAGCGGTCTCACTCTCTAGCGGTCTCACTCTCTAGCGGTCACACTCTCTAACTTTCCTCACTCTCTGGCGGTCTCACTCTCTGGCGGTCTCACTCTAGCGGCCTCACTCTCTAGCGGCCTCACTCTCTAGCGGTCTCACTCTCTGGCGGTCTCACTCTCTAGCGGTCTCACTCTCTAACGGTCTCACTCTCTGGCGGTCTCACTCTCTGGCGGTCTCACTCTCTAGCGGTATCACTCTCTAGCGGTCTCACCATATCGGTCACATTTTCTAACGGTCACACTCTCTAACGGTCTCACTCTCTAACGGTCTCACTCTCTAGCGGTCTCACTCTCTAGCGGTCTAACTCTCTAACGGTCTCACTCTCTAGCAGTCTCACCATTCAGGGCGGCAAGGTAGCCTAATGGTTAGAGCGTTGGACTAGTATCCGGAAGGTTGCAAGTTCAAACCCCCGAGCTGACAAGGTACAAATCTGTCGTTCTGCCCCTGAACAGGCAGTTAACCCACTGTTCCTAGGCCGTCATCGCAAATAAGAATTTGTTCTTAACTGACTTGCCTAGTTAAATAAAGGTAAAATAAAAAAATATTGGTTTCCTCTCTAGCGGTCTCACTCTCTAACGGTTTCACTCTAACGGTCTCACTCTAGCGGTCTCACTCTCTAGCGGTATCCCTCTCTAGCGGTCTCACCATATCGGTCTCACCATATCGGTCTCACCATATCGGTCTCATCATATCGGTCACACTCTAGCGGTCTCACTCTCTAACGGTCTCACTCTCTAGCAGTCTCACCATATCGGTATCACTCTCTAGCAGTCTCACTCTCTAGTGGTCTCACTAACGGTCTCACTCTCTAGCAGTCTCACTCTCTAGCGGTCTCACCATATCGGTCTCACTCTCTGGCAGTCTCACTCTCTAGTGGTCTCACTCTCTAGTGGTCTCACTCTAACAGGCTCACTCTCTGGCGGTCTCACTCTCTAGTGGTCTCACTCTCTATTAGTCTCACTCTTTAGTGGGCTCACTCTCTGGCAGTCTCACTCTCTAGCGGTCTCACTCTCTGGCAGTCTCACTCTAGCAGTTTCACTCTCTAACGGTCTCACTCTCTAGCGGTCTCACCATATCGGTCTCACTCTCTCACGGTCTCACTCTCTGGCGGTCTCACTCTCTAGCGGTCTCACTCTCTGGTGGTCTCACTCTCTAGTGGTCTCACTCTCTAGTGGTCTCACTCTAACGATCTCACTCTTTAGCAGTCTCACTCTCTAGCGGTCTCACTTTCTAACTGTCTCACTCTCCCCCTCTCCCTCCCAGGTGGAGCGTGGCTTTAAGTCTGTGCATGTGTCCGGTGTAGAGCTGCAGCACATGGGTCAACAGTCTATGGGTCACTACCCTGTCCACTTCCATATGAACGGAGACGTGGACCAGAAGGGAGGCTACGATCCCCCCACCTCCGTCAGCGATCTGTCCATCCACCACACCTTCTCCCGCTGTGTCACTGTGCACGGCTCCAACGGCCTACTGGTGAGTGATATGCATGCACACACTTGGACATTTGGTTCCATACATTTGAGTGTATAAAAGTGCTGCTGGTCGGCCATTCAGCTGTCATGACGACACCCGCCTTCGCCCAGCCTCTCCACCGTGTGTGTGTGTGTGTGTGTGTGTGTGTGTGTGTGTGTGTGTGTGTGTGTGTGTGTGTGTGTGTGTGTGTGTGTGTGTGTGTGTGTGTGTGTGTGTGTGTGTGTGTGTGTGTGTGTGTGTGTGTGTGTGGTTAAAGAGGTCTTCTGTTAGAGCAACTGTCTTACCCCAGCAGAACCCCAAATATAAGCTGTATACCAAACAAGTGGCAGGGTGACAGCTGTTTTTCGGATCCCAGGTGTAAAGTCATTGAACTGAGCCAGTAGGGTTCGCACATTCACAGAAAGATTTTCCAACCTCACTTGACAGTTTTCTTCCGTTCGCGGAGGCACAGAAAAAGTACAGTCAAACACATCCATTTTATTAGCGTTACTCTCTAAGGTCTGTAGCTGAGTTGTTGAGAGATGTTATAACGCTCCACATCTTGGGTTGAAAAATTCTGCTAACTTTCCCCAAATTCCCAGGTTTTCAGAAATCCTGATTTCGGGAATCTTTGGACTTCTAGAAAACCTGGTAATTTTGGGAAAGTTGCTGGAATTTTGTAACCTTATCCAGGTTGAGCTACAAGGGTTTCAGGAAACTTACCTGTGGTGTCATTTCACTGTCTTTGCTAAAAATCCGAGCCACCTACGGAATTCTAATGATGATAATAACCATATTCATGATTATGCATGTTGCTAATTACTGTTGTGAACCCAGGGACATTATGATCTGTGGACGCTACAGGGTCACAGACAGAGCAAATAAATAGAATTACGCACAAAAGAAGATAATTGCTTCTAGCTAGAATTCTATGAGAACAGTCTGTCGGAGACTAAGGTGGGATTGTGTGTGTGTGTGCGGGCTCATGCAAGCTCATCTTCACCCAACCTCGTGCACGTGCGTATGTGTTGGAGGGTTGTTAAAGGTGTCCTGTTGTGTTGCCACGGCAATCAGATAATCTATCCGTTGCCATAATGAGGAGATGTGCTGTTGCTACCCAACATCGCGTATCTAAACCAAGGCTCCTGAAAATTGGGTACAAACTGGATAGAACACAACTGTGTCCTGTCACTCTTCAGGCGTTAGAAGGAAATGGAAGATAGATGGTGAGATACTGAATTCTCTGAGATGTTATCTCTCTGCTTCGGCCCAATTAGTACCCTATTCGTCCCCTATAGTACCCTGGTTTAAAATAATGCACTAGATAGAGAATAGGGTCCCATTTGAGACTCAGGCCCTGGTCTCCTCAGGCCCTGGTCTCCTCAGGCCCTGGTCTCCTCAGGCCCTGGTCTCCTCAGGCCCTGGTCTCCTCTCCTTCATCAGATGTCAGAATATCTCATTAGACATGAAGACTGGGGTTAGCACCACATGATTTAGCTCAGCAGGCTAATACAGTCTTGTGTAGAGGTAGTTTGGTGAACTGTTCTCAAATGAGGAGACTTCCCCGAACCAATCGCAAAGAAGAGGTGAGATAAGCTAGCTAGCTAGTGTGGCAGGCAGAGTAATATCTTTCTTTAAATGGTGTAGCTCAGTGGAATGATGTGTTTCACACCATCTGCTGAGTTTGGGGTTTTTAGCCCAGTGCAGATGACAGAGAAGAGACATAGAAGGAAAACCACTTCCTTCAGACATGCATCTGTGCCATTCAAAATAAATGTGTGCATGGTTTGTCAGGGTTGGGGTTATCCCAGTCAATTCAGAAAGTAGGACTAAACCAAATTCCAATTCCAAATGTTCCTCATTGAAGGTATATTGGAATTGGAAATTCAGCGTACTCCTTGAATTGACTGGAATTTAAATGGAATTGACCCCAACCCTGATGTCTCTCCCCCTCTCTCTCTCTCTCTCCCTCCTCTCCTCTCTCTCTCTCTCTCTCTCTCTCTCTCTCTCTCTCTCTCTCTCTCTCTCTCTCTCTCTCTCTCTCTCTCTCTCTCTCTCTCTCTCGCCCCCTCACTCTCTCTCCCCCCTCTCTCTCCCTCCCTCCCCCACTCACTCTCTCCCTCTCCCTCACTCACTCTCTCTCTCTCTCTCTCTCTCTCCCTCCACCCTCTCTCTCTCCCACCCTCTCTCTCTCACCTCCTCTTTCTCTCTCCCTCCTCTCTCTCTCTCTCCCCCCTCACTCTCTCTCACCACCCTCTCTCTCCCCCACTCACTCTCTCTCTCCCCTCTGTCTCCCACCCTCTCTCTCCCCCTCTCTCTCCCCGCTCTCTCTCTCCCTCCCCCCTCTCTCGCTCCCCCTCTCTCCCCCCTCTCTCTCTCTCACCCTCTCTCTCTCCCACCTCTCTCTCTCTCTCCCCTCCTTTCCCTCCCCCCCCTCTCTCCCCCCCTCTCTCTCCTCTCCTCCCCCTCTCTCTCGCTCACTCTCTCTCCCTCCCCCTCTCTCTCGCTCACCTCTCTCTCTCCCTCCTCTCTCTCTCTCTCTCTCTCCACCCCTCACTCTCTCTCACCCCCCTCTCTCTCCCCCACTCACTCTCTCTCTCCCTCTCTCTCTCCCCTCCTCTCCCTCCCCCCTCTCTCTCCCCCTCTCTCTCTCCCTCCCCCCCTCTCTCGCTCACCTCTCTCTCTCCCTCCCCTCTCTCTCGCTCACCTCTCTCTCCCCTCCTCTCCCTCCCCCTCTCCCCCTCTCTCTCTCCCTCCCCCCTCTCTCTCGCTCACCTCTCTCTCCCTCCCCCTCTCTCTCGCTCACCTCTCTCTCCCTCCCCCTCTCTCTGTCCTGCCAGGTAAAGGACGTGGTGGGCTATGATGCACTGGGACATTGTTTCTTCACTGAGGACGGTCCTGAGGAGAGGAACACTTTGACCACTGCCTGGGGCTGATGATCAGAGCTGGTACCCTGCTTCCCTCCGACAGGGACAGCAAGATGTGTCGCGATATCACACAGGAGCCTTCCCCGGATATGTGGCCAACCCACGACAAGACTGCAGGTAGAGGAGATTAATAGAAGTGTCCCCTAGGTTCAGATCTAGGACCAGTTTCCCTTCATGCAAACCAAACCTTAACTATTAGTGGGGAAGATGCAAAACTGACCCAAGATCAGCGTCTAGGGCTGACTTCACATCTACACATATAGATACGCGCATATGTAAGAGGGATATATACAGACAGCAACAGGTACATGTACACACACACTCACCTCTTTAGCATGTTTGCTGTGTATAAATAGAGTCCTCTGAACTGATATGTCTGTCCCCGTGGTAACCTGCTATCTCTGGTGTTAGAGAGACAGAGTATTATTAATGCATAAGAGACACGCTCAGCCAGAAGATACATCACTGCAATAAGACTGAGCTTTACCCTATCTTACCTTAAATCACACACACACACACACACACACACACACACACACACACACACACACACACACACTGCTTATTACCGACTGATGTTCTCTATTCCCTTTGCAAAACCAATTAGGTTGTGATTCTAAGGCTCGAGGTTTGGCTAAAAGTCTGGATCCGACATTCATTTGAGTGTTAAAATCTGAGTTTTATCTAGTTGTCGGTTACTAGGTTGCATCCCAAATGACATCCTATTCCCTACACAGTGCTGTCGTGTCTATGTGTTGTTTAAAGAGTTACTCTTTCCTGAATTTAACTCTCTTCATATATTTTCATATCTTATTAATTACAGTCACTTATTAATCTATTACCTCATCAGTCATATTCCGAATGTCGCAAACTCTTGGATATCTGCACGAACGCTAGCATAAATTATGAATCAGCGATATACCAATTGGCTTAATTACTTCTTTACTAAGTAACTAAATAATCACACAGAAGTACATAAACACACAGGATAGGTTACACATTGGTTGCTAACATGATACAATGAAAAGTCCCTAGTGGACTAAACCGATATGACGGCTTGTTACACCAAATGAAAAGGGAGGGGCAGGTGAGAAAGAGCGGGAGAAAAGACAAAGGACTCTACTATCGTACACACAGCTGGTAACTAGTCTCATGGAAATGCTAGTACTTTGCACATGAACAGCCACTCATTCGAAAAGAGGTTGCATTTGACATATTTACGAGTGTATACCTTTGTTGTCTCTCTGTTGAAATCGCCGGTCCGTCTGCTGGAGAGTCAGTCGACAGAAAGTCTCTGGTTTGTCCACCAGAGATCAGAGTCTTTCGTAGTTTGTTCCCTTTGTTCTGGAAGTGTCTGTTAAATATGGGTACGTCAGGCGTACATAGGAAATGTTCTCCAGAATGGATCTTTCAGAGTACCACCCATTGGTTCTGGGTTGCATTTACCAGACTAAAGTACTTAAAGAGCTGCAGAATGAATGTTCCTGTGTAGTTTTGTAGAGATGTTCTTCTTCTCTGTTGAGGTTTCAGAGTTCTAGCCATTACCTCCCTCTCAGCTCACATTGTTGGTCTCGTTGGCCTAATGTACATTTTGTCGGAAGTGGGTTTTATACACTCTGGAAAAGGGGGGCGTTCCATGACGCCGATGTAATGTCTGCTCACGTGGGTGTGACTTCATATGAAAAAACATTATCCTATTACATCTTCCCACAGATAGTTTCATATTTAATCATATACGTTCCCCCACATTTGGATGTGACCCTGACAACTGGGAAATATACACATTCAGAGATACACTTATGTTGCTATACTGTCTTTAGTTACGTCACAAATTATTAACAAATTCCACAGGATTGTTCTTTAAATACCCACGGACCATTCCAAATGTTTGGGATACAGAAATACTGTTTAATTATTCAGCCTTTTAATGTTATTGTACTGCAACGTCACTCTCTGTGGTAACAAAGGGATGTAACTCAAGTTTCTGAGAGTCGGGAGAGAGAGTTTTCGTGCAGGTATTTATGACCATCATAAAACTGTAGTATGTACAGTATGTATAATCCAAAAGCTGTAGTTGTTGAAATGAAAACATGTTGATCACCTCTCTACACTACAAAGCAACAATAATGTACAACTAGAGAAGTTCATCCAATATAATATGTTTTCAGTATTGCTGAAAGATCAATCTGATGTAAAGTGAAGCCGGTAAAAATAAATTGCAATGACTCTTAGTACAATAAACCTAGGAAGTGGTTCAGTCATACTATAAAAAACACTGGGTTGACTGGTGGCCTTTTGTATACGTCATATCATGTTGCACTCGGCTGGCTGCTAACGTTAACTACATTCACTGTCAATGCACAATATGTATTCAACAGTTGTGAAAGAACTATTAGAAAATCCATAAGAACAGCAGTTAAATTGCACACATGAACCACCACTTCATCCATGCTTAATAACATCAACAATGGATTATCGTTTTGGAATATATCTAGCATACATTGACATTTACATGCGTTGCTATGGTTACACAGTACCAAAATCTGACCAGTTTGTCTCTCAAAATAGACCAAAAAGTACATGTTCTACTCTAATAATTTCAATACTTCCATATGAACTGTCTTCCCTCATCCCTTTAATCGGCGCTGGCTGCATACATATGTTTCACATCGTGGCATTGTTGACAAGTTGGGTATTTTAATGTGGGGATATAGTTTTTCCCTGATTCACTTCCATTAATCAAAGCCTCGAAAGGAGGAGTTTAATAATGGAGGCTCTTATTGGCCAAGACACAGCGTCAGCTACCCAGGGTTTATATACATCATTGAATGTCACCTACCAAAAAGTATGAGGTAACAGAATTACTTTTCCTCAGTAAAGTTTTGCAGATTTGTTGCTTCCCCCATATCTCCTCCCCCTCCCTCTCTTTCTATATATTCTCTTTTCCCACACATCTTCTCACACAGACACAGTACTATCTCCCTCTCTCCACCTTCCCTATTCCCCCGACTACTGTCTTCACCCTCTCTTCCCATCTATCCTCTCCCCTCTCTATCACCAGACTCCTCCTCTCCTCTCCTCTCCTCTCCTCTCCTCTCCTCTGCACTTAATGCCTGTAAAAAGAGAGAGAGAGAGGGAGGAAGGAGAGAGATGCTAGAGAGAGAGAGAGGGTGAGAGACAGAAAGGAGAGATGCGAGAGAAAGAAAGAGATGGAGGTGAGAGAGAGAGAGATGGAGGTGAGAGAGAGACTTGTTGGTAGTTATTGCTAACACTGCTGTGAAAATTCTCACTCATTACCCAGAGCTGCTTATAACACACACACACACACACACACACACACACACACACACACACACACACACACACACACACACACACACACACACACACACACACACACACACACACACACACACACACACACACACACACACACACACACACACACACACACACACACACACACACACACACACACACACACACACTGAAAGACAGTATTGTGTACTCTGCTGTGCATATGCCTGTTGTCCGAACCTCTGGCAGTCTCTATGGGGGTGCCACAGGGTTCAATTCTCGGGCCGACTCTTTTCACTGTATACATCAATGATGTCGCACTTGCTTGGTGATTCTTTGATCAAATCAAATTTGTTTATATAGCCCTTCGTACATCAGCTGATATCTCAAAGTGCTGTACAGAAACCCAGCCTAAAACCCCAAACAGCAAGCAAAGCACGGTGGCTAGGAAAAACTCCCTAGAAAGGCCAAAACCTAGGAAGAAACCTAGAGAGGAACCAGGCTATGAGGGTGGCCAGTCCTCTTCTGGCTGTGCCGGGTGGAGATTATAACAGAACATGGCCAAGATGCTCAAATGTTCATAAATGACCAGCATGGTCAAATAATAATAATCACAGTAGTTGTTCGAGGGTGCAGCAAGTTAACACCTCAGGAGTAAATGTCAGTTGGATTTTCATAGCTGATCATTAAGAGTATCTCTACCACTCCTGCTGTCTCTAGAGAGTTGAAAACAGCAGGTCTGGGACAGGTCGCACGTCCAGTGAACAGGTCAGGATTCCATAGCCGCAGGCAGAACAGTTGAAACTGGAGCAGCAGCACGGCCAGGTACACTGGGGACAGCAAGGAGTCATCATGCCAGGTAGTCCAGAGGCATGGTCCTAGGGCTCAGGTCCTCCGATAGAGAGAAAGAAAGAGAGAAAGAGATAATTAGAGAGAGCATACGTAAATTCACACAGGACACTGGATAAGACAGGAGAAGTACTCCAGATATAACAAACTGACCCTAGCCCCCCGACACATAAACTACTGCGGCAGTGTCTTTGATCCACCTCTATGCAGACGACACCATTCTGTATACATCTTGCCCTTCTTTGGACACTGTTAACAGCATAATCATAGCCTCAAGCTCATTACCATAACGCAACGTTTCCTATTCATGAAAATCGCAAATGAAATGAAATAAATATATTGCAACACAAGCTTAGCCTTTTGTTAACAACACTGTCATCTCAGATTTTCAAAATATGCTTTTCAACCAAAGCTACACAAGCATTTGTGTAAGAGTATTGATAGCCTAGCATAGCATTAAGCCTAGCATTCAGCAGGCAACATTTTCACAAAAACAAGAAAAGCATTCAAATAAAATAATTTACCTTGGAAGAACTTCGGATGTTTTCAATGACGAGATTCTCAATTAGATAGCAAATGTTCATTTTTTCCAAAAATATTATTTGTGTAAGAGAAATAGCTCCATTTTGTTCATCACGTTTGGCTAAGAAAAAAAAACAAAAATGCAGTCACTACAACGGCAAACTTTTTTCCAAATTAGCTCCATTATATCGACAGAAACATGGCAAATGTTGTTTAGAATCAATCCTCAAGGTGTTTTTCACAATTCTATTCGATTAAAAATAATTAGTGGCAGTTGGTTTCTCATCAGAGGCAAACAGAAAAATACTGCAGCTGGAGATTACACAATAATTGCGACGGAGGACACCAAGCGACCACCTGGTAGATGTAGTCTCTTATGGTCAATCTTCCAATGATATGCCTACAAATACATCACAATGCTGCAGATACCTTGGGGAAAACGTAAGCTGACTCCTAGCTCCTCCGCAGCCATATAAGGAGTCATTGCCATGAGGCGGTTTCAAAAAATGCGGCACTTCCTGATTGGATTTTTATCTGGGTTTTTTCTGTAACACCAGTTCTGTGGCACTCACAGACAATATCTTTGCAGTTTTGGAAAACGTCAGAGTGTTTTCTTTCCAAAGCTGTCAATTATATGCATAATCGAGCATCTTTTCGTGACAAAATATCTTGTTTAAAACGGGAACGTTTTTCATCCAAAAATGTCATCCTAGTTATAAAAGGTTAAATGCTAGAAGAACTAAATGCCTGCTCTTCAACCGATCCCTGCCCGCACCCGCCCACCCACTACCATCACTACTCTGGACGGTTCTGACTTAGAATATGTGGACAACTACAAATACCTAGGTGTCTGGTCAGACTGAAAACTCTCCTTCCAGACTCACATCTCCAATCCAAAATTAAATCTAGAATCAGCTTTCTAATTCGCAACAAAGTCTCCTACTTGCACATAAACATAAACATCTGCACATTTATCACTCCAGTGTTAATGCCAAATTGTAATTATTTCGCCTCCATGGCCTATTTATTGCCTTACCTTCCTACTCTTCTAAATTTGCAAACAGACGGCTAACATGTTCCCTGTCCGCTAACAGACAGCTAACATGTTCCCTGTCCGCTAACAGACAGCTAACATGTTCCCTGTCCGCTAACAGACAGCTAACATGTTCCCCTGTCCGCTAACAGACAGCTAACATGTTCCCCTGCCCGCTAAGAGACAGCTAACATGTTCCCCTGTCCTCTAACAGACAGCTAACATGTTCCCCTGTCCGCTAACAGACAGCTAACATGTTCCCCTGTCCGCTAACAGACAGCTAACATGTTCCCTGTCCGCTAACAGACGGCTAACATGTTCCCCTGTCCGCTAACAGACAGCTAACATGTTCCCTGTCCGCTAACAGACGGCTAACATGTTCCCCTGTCCGCTAACAGACGGCTAACATGTTCCCCTGTCCGCTAACAGACGGCTAACATGTTCCCTGTCCGCTAACAGACGGCTAACCCCTGTCCGCTAACAGACGGCTAACATGTTCCCCTGTCCGCTAACAGACAGCTAACATGTTCCCCTGTCCGCTAACAGACAGCTAACATGTTCCCCTGCCCGCTGACAGACAGCTAACATGTTCCCCTGTCCACTAACAGACAGCTAACATGTTCCCCTGTCCGCTGACAGACAGCTAACATGTTCCCCTGTCCGCTAACAGACAGCTAACATGTTCCCCTGTCCTCTGACAGACAGCTAACATGTTCCCCTGTCCGCTAACAGACAGCTAACATGTTCCCCTGTCCGCTAACAGACGGCTAACATGTTCCCCTGTCCGCTGACAGACAGCTAACATGTTCCCCTGTCCGCTAACAGACAGCTAACATGTTCCCCTGTCCGCTAACAGACAGCTAACATGTTCCCCTGTCCGCTGACAGACAGCTAACATGTTCCCCTGTCCGCTGACAGACAGCTAACATGTTCCCCTGTCCGCTGACAGACAGCTAACATGTTCCCCTGTCCGCTAACAGACAGCTAACATGTTCCCCTGTCCTCTGACAGACAGCTAACATGTTCCCCTGTCCGCTGACAGACAGCTAACATGTTCCCCTGTCCGCTAACAGACAGCTAACATGTTCCCTGTCCTCTGACAGACAGCTAACATGTTCCCCTGTCCGCTGACAGACAGCTAACATGTTCCCCTGTCCGCTAACAGACGGCTAACATGTTCCCCTGTCCGCTGACAGACAGCTAACATGTTCCCCTGTCCGCTAACAGACAGCTAACATGTTCCCCTGTCCGCTGACAGACAGCTAACATGTTCCCTGTCCGCTGACAGACAGCTAACATGTTCCCCTGTCCGTTAACAGACGGCTAACATGTTCCCCTGTCCGCTGACAGACAGCTAACATGTTCCCCTGTCCGCTAACAGACAGCTAACATGTTCCCTGTCCGCTGACAGACAGCTAACATGTTCCCCTGTTTGACGGCTTAGACCTTCACAAATGCAGGGTTCTTCAGTAATGTACATTTTCACTGAACAAAATCAGACAGAATATCCCAATCCTAAAAGCTAAACTGAAAGCTTTTTATTAATCAGTTACAGTATTCATTGTCTTTCATTTTCTTTCTATGGTGTCTTTCCCTCAATCTCGTTCTCTGTCCGGTTATTTTGAAATACCCCAAGCTCAACAAAGACAATTACACCTCTCTGTCTCTGTCGTTCTCTCTCTCTCGTTCTCTCTCTGTCCTTCTCTCTTTATCACACTCTCACTCTTTCTCTCTCATTCTCTCTTTCTTGCTCTGTCTCTCCTGTCCCTCGTTTTCTGTGTTGATTATAGAGTAGACTGTGATTAGGGCTAGTAGAGACCTTGATTACTGATGACCTGATTTGCTTTCATGTTTTTGAAAGGCAGCGACGACCCCTTGTTAATTGTGTGTGTGTGTGTGTGTGTGTGTGTGTGTGTGTGTGTGTGTGTGTGTGTGTGTGTGTGTGTGTGTGTGTGTGTGTGTGTGTGTGTGTGTGTGTGTGTGTGTGTGTGTGTGTGTGTGTGTGTGTGTGTGTGTGTGTGTGTGTGTGTGTGTGTGTGTGAGAGACAGGGCACTTAATTTATATATATATTTCACCTTTATTTAACCAGTTAGGCCAGTTGAGAACAAGTTCTCATTGACAACTGCGACCTGGCCAAGATAAAGCAAAGCAGTGCGACACAAACAACAACACAGGGTTACACATGGAGTAAATAAACACACAGTCAATAATACAATAGAAAAGTCTATATACAGTGTGTGCAAATTAGGTAAGATTAGGGAGGTATAAGGCAATAAATAGGCCATAGTGGTGAAATAATTACAATTTAGCAAATGAACACTGGAGTGATAGATGTGCAGAAGATGAATGTGTAAGTAGAGATACTGGGGTGCAAAGGAGAAAAAAATAACAATGTGGGGATGAGGTAGTTGGATGGGCTATTTACAGATGGGCTATTTACAGATGGGCTATTTACAGATGGGCTATGTACAGATGGGCTATGTACAGGCGCAGTGATCTGTGAGCTGCTCTGACAGCTGATGCTTAAAGTTAGTGAGGGAGATATGAGTCTCCACCTTCAGTGATTTTTGCAGTTCGTTCCAGTCATTGGCAGCAGAGAACTGGAAGGAAAGGCGGCCAAAGAAGGAATTGGCTTTGGGGGTGACCAGTGAAATATACCTGCTGGAGTGTTTGCTACTGGTGGGTGCTGCTAGGGTGACCAGTGAGCTGAGATAAGGCAAAGCTTTACCTAGCAAAGATTTATAGATGACCTGGAGCCAGTGGGTTTGGCGACGTATATGAAGCGAGGGCCAGCCAACGAGAGCATACAGGTCGAAATGGGGGGTAGTATATGGGGCTTGGGTGACAAATCGGATGGCACTGTGATTGACTGCATCCAATTCGCTGAGTAGAGTGTTGGAGGCTATTTTGTTAATGACATCGCCGAAGTCAAGGATCGGTAGGATGGTCAGTTTTACGAGGTATGTTTGGCAGCGTGAGTGAAGGATGCTTTGTTGCGAAGTTGGAAGCCGATTCTAGATGTAATTTTGGATTGGAGATGCTTAAAAATGTGTATGTAGTTGTCCACATATTCTTTTTTTAAATGTATTTTAATTTTAACTTTTTTTTTTACCCCCTTTTCTCCCCAATTTCGTGGTATCCAATTGTTAGTAGTTACTATCTTGTCTCATCGCTACAACTCCCGTACGGGCTCGGGAGAGACGAAGGTCGAAAGCCATGCGTCCTCCGAAACACAACCCAACCAAGCCGCACTGCTTCTTAACACAGCGCACATCCAACCCGGAAGCCAGCCGCACCAATGTGTCGGAGGAAACACCGTGTCCCTGGCGACCTGGTTAGCGCGCACTGTGCCCGGTTCGCCACAGGAGTCGCTAGTGCATGATGAGACAAGGATATCCCTACCGGCCAAACCCTCCCTAACCCGGACGACGCTAGGCCAATTGTGCGTCGCCCCACGGACCTCCCGGTCGCGTCCGGCTGCGACAGAGCCTGGGTGCGAACCCAGAGAGTCTCACAGCTAGTGATGCGATGCAGTGCCCTAGACCACTGCGCAACCCGGGAGGCCCTTTGTCCACATATTCTAAGTCAGAACCGTCCAGAGTGGTGATGCTGGCCGGGCGGGCAGGTGCAGGCAGCAATTGGTTGAAGAGCATGCATTTAATTGTATGGAATTGAAGCTTGTTTGGAGGTAAGTTAACACAATGTCCAAAGAAGGGCCAGAAGTATACAGAATGGTGTTGTCTGTGTAGAGGTGGATCAGAGAATCACCAGCTGCAAGAGCGACATCATTGATATATACAGATAAAAGAGTTGTCCTGAGAATTGAACCCTGTGGCACCCACATAGAGACAGCCAGAGGTCCGGACATCAGGCCCTCCGATTTGACACACTGAACTCTGTCTGAAAAGTAGTTGGTGAACCAGGTGAGGCAGTCATTTGAGAAACCAAGGCTGTTGAGGTGCTGCCTGAAGCGAGGAGTAGGACACAGGGGTAATCAACAACTCTTGTTTTCTCTCCCTCCTCTCTCTCACGTTCTCTCTCTATCACCCTCCTCTCTCACATTCTCTCTCTCTCGCTCTCTCTCCCTCCTTTCTCTCATGTTCTCTCTCTCGCTCTCATGTTCTCTCTCTCTCACCCTCCTATCTCTCACGTTCTCACTCTCTCTCCCTCCTCTCTCTCACATTCTCACTCTCTCACCCTCCTCTCTCTCACGTTCTCACTCTCACCCTCCTCTCTCTCACGTTCTCTTTCTCTCTCTCCCTCCTCTCTCTCACGTTCTCTTTCTCTTTTCCTCCCTCTTGTCTTTCCTTGTCTCTTCCAGTGCTACCTCCACCTTTTGGATTGCCAACCCCAATAACAACCTCATCAACTGTGCAGCAGCAGGCTCAGAGGTAAGTCTCTCTCCCAATCTCCCTCGCTTGCTTTCTCTCTCTCTCCCTCCATCCCCCTCACTCCCTCCCTCTCCCTCTCTCCTGTCCTTTTTCTCTCCTCCCTCCATCCCCTCACTCCCCTCCCTCTCCCTCCCTCCCTCTCTCTCTCTCTCTCTCCCCTGTCCTCTCTCTCTCCTCCCTCCATCCCTCCCTCACTCCCTCCCTCTCCCTCTCTCTCTATCCCTTTTTCCCCTGTCCTCTCTCACTCAATTAAATTCAATTAAATTCCATTCAAGGGGCTTTATTGGCATGGGAAACGTGTGTTAACGTTGACAAAGCAAGTGAGGTAGATAATATACAAAAGTATATCTCCTCAGTCTCTCCCTCTCTCTCTCCTTGTTCTCTTTCTCTCTCTCTCTCTCTCTCTCTCTCTCTCATTCTCTGTCTCCCATTCACTCTTTCTATCTGTCCTTGTCTTCAGGTGTACAGTATGTATGTAGGCCTCATTACCCCAATGTCCAGTCTGATGAATTACTGTATATTCATTTGTTATGTATAGTATGGTGTGTGTGTGTGTTAACATACTGTGTGTGTGTCCTTCAAGGAGACCGGTTTCTGGTTCCTCTTCCACCATGTGCCTACGGGAGCCTCTGAGGGCATGTACTCTCCTGGCCGCTCCGAACACACACCTATGGGCCAGTTCACCAACAATAGGGCCCACTCCAACTACAGGGTAGGACTTTATTGTGTGTGTGACTCTTGTTAGATAATAACAGCAAACATACAATAGAATAAAGGAAGTCATATTAACCAACCAGATATAAGCTAACTGCTCTTCCCTGTGTGTGTGTGTGTGTGTGGAACCCAGTGTGTGAAGGTTAATTTGCGGTTTGGAGCAGCGATCATTACATGTTAACGAGCATCTTCAGTTGATAATAAATCTCTATGTGGTCTGGTTAAGGCCCTTGTGGTCTGTGCTAGCAGCACCTCTCTCTCTGTCATGTTCACACCTTCTTCTCTCTCTCTCTCTCTTTCTCTCTTTCTCTCTTTTTATCTCTTTCTCTCTTTCCACCCTTTCTCTTTCTTTCTCTCTCTCCATCCTTCTTCTCTTTCTCTCTCTCTCTCTCTCTTTCATTCTTTCTTCTTTCTTTCTTTCTTTCTTTCTTTCTTTCTTGTCTTCTGTCTTTATTCTCTCT